>NC_091162.1:22441340-22561898 GCF_040958095.1 Procambarus clarkii
TGACGGTCTTGGCCTCCACCACCTTCTCACTTAACTTGTTCCAACCGTCTACCACTCTATTTGCGAAGGTGAATTTTCTTATATTTCTTCGGCATCTGTGTTTAGCTAGTTTAAATCTATGACCTCTTGTTCTTGAAGTTCCAGGTCTCAGGAAGTCTTCCCTGTCGATTTTATCAATTCCTGTTACTATTTTGTACGTAGTGATCATATCACCTCTTTTTCTTCTGTCTTCTAGTTTTGGCATATTTAATGCCTGTAACCTCTCCTCGTAGCTCTTGCCCTTCAGTTCTGGGAGCCACTTAGTAGCATGTCTTTGCACCTTTTCCAGTTTGTTGATGTGCTTCTTAAGATATGGGCACCACACAACAGCTGCATATTCTAGCTTTGGCCTAACAAAAGTCATGAACAATTTCTTTAGTATATCGCCATCCATGTATTTAAATGCAATTCTGAAGTTAGAAAGCATTGCATAGGCTCCTTGCACAATATTCTTTATGTGGTCCTCAGGTGATAGTTTTCTATCTAGAACCACTCCTAGATCTCTTTCTTTATCAGAATTCTTTAAAGATTTCTCACATAATATATAGGTTGTGTGGGGTCTATGTTCTCCTATTCCACATTCCATAACATGACATTTATTAACATTAAATTCCATTTGCCAAGTGGTGCTCCATATACTTATTTTGTCCAGGTCTTCTTGAAGGGCATGACAATCATCTAAATTCCTTATCCTTCCTATTATCTTAGCATCATCAGCAAACATGTTCATATAATTCTGTATACCAACTGGTAGATCATTTATGTACACAATAAACATCACTGGTGCAAGAACTGAACCCTGTGGTACTCCACTTGTGACATTTCTCCATTCCGATACAATGCCTCTGATTCCTGCCCTCATTTTTCTATCAGTCAGAAAATTTTTCAACCATGATAGAAGCTTACCTGTCACCCCTCCAATATTTTCCAGTTTCCAGAACAACCTCTTATGTGGAACTCTGTCGAAAGCCTTTTTTAGGTCCAGATAGATGCAGTCAACCCAGCCATCTCTTTCCTGTAATATCTCTGTGGCTCGATCATAGAAACTGAGTAAATTCGATACACAGGATCTTCCTGATCGAAAACCATACTGTCTGTCTGATATTATATCATTTCTCTCCAGGTGTTCTACCCATTTAGTTTTGATTAGCTTTTCCAATACTTTCACTATTACACTTGTCAATGATACAGGTCTATAATTGAGGGGGTCTTCCCTGCTGCCACTTTTGTAGATTGGAACTATGTTAGCCTGTTTCCACACGTCTGCTACGATTCCTGTACACAGGGATGCCTGAAAGATCAGGTGAAGTGGAATGCTGAGCTCAAATGCACATTCTCTCAGAACCCATGGTGAAACGCCATCTGGGCCAGCTGCTTTGTTCCTCCCGAGCTCCTTTAGCATATTTTCCACTTCATCTCTAGACACCTCTATCCGCTCTATGTTGTTCTCTGGAATTCTTATTGTGTCTGGTTCTCTGAAGATTTCATTTTGTACAAACACACTTTGGAACTTTTCATTTAATGTTTCACACATTTCCTTTTCATTTTCCGTGAATCTGTTTCCCATTTTCAACCTCTGGATATTATCCTTTACCTGCAATTTGTTGTTTATGAATTTATAGAATAGGCCCGGTTCTGTTTTACATTTATCTGCTATCCCTTTTTCAAAATTTCTTTCTGCCTCTCTCCTTACTGCTGTATAATTGTTTCTCGCATCTTTGTATCGCTAGTATGTTTGGGGGTTTGGCCTCTTCCTATACTGATTCCATTTTTGTGTCTTTTGGTCTCTTGCCCTCTCACAATTTCACAATGTCTCACAATGTGTGTGTGTGTAATTACCTAAGTGTAATTACCTAAGTGTAGTTACAGGATGAGAGCTACGCTCGTGGTGTCCCGTCTTCCCAGCACTCTTTGTCATATAACGCTTTGAAACTACTGACGGTCTTGGCCTCCACCACCTTCTCACTTAACTTGTTCCAACCGTCTACCACTCTATTTGCGAAGGTGAATTTTCTTATATTTCTTCGGCATCTGTGTTTAGCTAGTTTAAATCTATGACCTCTTGTTCTTGAAGTTCCAGGTCTCAGGAAGTCTTCCCTGTCGATTTTGTCAATTCCTGTTACTATTTTGTATGTAGTGATCATATCACCTCTTTTTCTTCTGTCTTCTAGTTTTGGCATATTTAATGCTTCTAACCTCTCCTCGTAGCTCTTGCCCTTCAGTTCTGGGAGCCACTTAGTAGCATGTCTTTGCACCTTTTCCAGTTTGTTGATGTGCTTCTTAAGATATGGGCACCACACAACAGCTGCATATTCTAGCTTTGGCCTAACAAAAGTCATGAACAATTTCTTTAGTATATCGCCATCCATGTATTTAAATGCAATTCTGAAGTTAGAAAGCATAGCATAGGCTCCTTGCACAATATTCTTTATGTGGTCCTCAGGTGATAGTTTTCTATCTAGAACCACTCCTAGATCTCTTTCTTTATCAGAATTCTTTAAAGATTTCTCACATAATATATAGGTTGTGTGGGGTCTATGTTCTCCTATTCCACATTCCATAACATGACATTTATTAACATTAAATTCCATTTGCCAAGTGGTGCTCCATATACTTATTTTGTCCAGGTCTTTTTGAAGGGCATGACAGTCATCTAAATTTCTTATCCTTCCTATTATCTTAGCATCATCAGCAAACATGTTCATATAATTCTGTATACCAACTGGTAGATCATTTATGTACACAATAAACATCACTGGTGCAAGAACTGAACCCTGTGGTACTCCACTTGTGACATTTCTCCATTCTGATACATTGCCTCTGATTACTGCCCTCATTTTTCTATCAGTCAGAAAATTTTTCATCCATGATAGAAGCTTACCTGTCACCCCTCCAATATTTTCCAGTTTCCAGAACAACCTCTTATGTGGAACTCTGTCGAAAGCCTTTTTTAGGTCCAGATAGATGCAGTCAACCCAACCATCTCTTTCTTGTAATATCTCTGTGGCTCGATCATAGAAACTGAGTAAATTCGATACACAGGATCTTCCAGATCGAAAACCATACTGTCTGTCTGATATTATATCATTTCTCTCTAGGTGTTCTACCCATTTAGTTTTGATTAGTTTTTCCAATACTTTCACTATTACACTTGTCAATGATACAGGTCTATAATTGAGGGGGTCTTCCCTGCTGCCACTTTTGTAGATTGGAACTATGTTAGCCTGTTTCCACCCGTCTGCTACGATTCCTGTACACAGGGATGCCTGAAAGATCAGGTGAAGTGGAATGCTGAGCTCAGATGCACATTCTCTCAGAACCCATGGTGAAACGCCATCTGGGCCAGCTGCTTTGTTCTTACCGAGCTCCTTGAGCATTTTTTCCACTTCGTCTCTAGACACCTCTATGTGTTCTATGTTGTTCTCTGGAATTCTTATTGTATCTGGTTCCCTAAAGATTTCATTTTGTACAAACACACTTTGGAACTTTTCGTTTAGTGTTTCACACATTTCCTTTTCATCTTCCGTGAATCTATTTCCCATTTTCAACCTCTGAATATTATCCTTTACCTGCAATTTGTTGTTTATGAATTTATAGAATAGACCTGGTTCTGTTTTACATTTGTCCGCAATCCCTTTTTCAAAATTTCTTTCTGCCTCTCTCCTCACTGCCGTGTAGTTGTTTCTCGCATCTTTGTATCGCTGGTATGTTTGGGGGTTCGGCCTCTTCCTGTATTGATTCCATTTTTGTGTCTTTCGGTCTCTAGACCTCTCGCAATTTCTATTGAACCAATCCTGTTTCCTAGTTCTGCATCTCTGTTTTGGTATAAATTTTTTTGTGCCTTTATCATATATTTCACAAAACTTGCCATACATCTCATTCACTTCCTTGCCTAGCATCAAGTCTGTCCAATTATACTCACTAAAAAAATTTCTAAGGTCACCATAATGTCCTCTCCTGAAGTCTGGTTTTTCAACTGCTTCAACCTCCTTATTTTCTTCCAGCTTATAACGCATTGCATACTTTATTCCCAAAAAGACATGGTCACTTTTACCCAAGGGAGGAAGGTACTGATTGTCAAATATCTCTTCCTCCTTCCTGGTAAATATCAAATCTAGCATGGAGGGAACGTCCCCTTCCCTCATCCTCGTAGCTTGTTTAACATGTTGATACAAGAATGTTTCCAGGATGAGGTCTACAAATTTACAGGTCCAAAAATCTTCTGTTTTAGCTTCATATGCTTCCCAGTCTATGGATTTCAACTTGAAGTCACCGACTATCAACAGTCGTGATCTATCGTTATCCGCTCTCGCTATAATCTCTCTCATTATTGTTATAAGACCTTCACGTTTACTATCTAGCTCCTCCTTTGACCATGTGCTGCTTGGCGGTGGACTATATGCATTTATCATCATTAGTTTATCATCCTCATAGCAGATCTCTAGTGCTATTATGTCAACTTCTTGTGGATTGGCAGTCATTATTTCCTTCACCTTTAGGTGTTCTTTTACCAGCACAGCAACGCCACCGCCTTTCCTAATTTTTCTGTCCCGTCTCCAAATTGAGTAGCCCCTTGGGAATATGACCTCATTTAAAATTACATCTTCAAGTTTTGTCTCCGTGAGTGCAACAATGTCTGGTGTCTGCAGCTGTATTACATCACTTAACTCCAGTATCTTCGATCTCACTCCATCTATGTTGGTGTATGCAATCTTCAGGAACTTGTTCCCCCTCTCCTTATTCTTCACTCCCCCTCTCTCTATTGATTTTGTTGGTTTGCCTTTATGTACCACTTTACTGGTTTGCCTACCCCTATCACTTTGTAGAAAAAAGAATTTATTTCTTCTTCATTCCTGCTCTCATTTAAATGTTTTGCCTCGGCGAGGTTCAGTTTCAGCTTCTCTCTATCTTCTTTTGAAAGATCTCGTCTTAATGACCACCCTTTCCCATCCTCATCCCTTTGCAATTTTCTAGCATTCCTTAGTACTTCTTCCATCTGTTTGGCACCGTTTAGGGTGATCCTCAAAGGTCGATCTTTCCCTTTTACGTACCTGCCTATTCTCCTGTAGTCGCACACATTCTCTCTGTTTGTAAGACCTTCCACGAGGCCAACAATTTTATCTACTACTTTAGCTTCTTCTACAGCTCTTTCTGACCTAGATGTTATCGCCTTTTCTTTGCAGCCAAAAATGATCAGGGACTTACTCCGATCAACTGTGTTTTGCACCAACTTCGGGTTAGATGCCAATTCTTTCCTCACTTCTAGCCTAATGTTTGTTTTATCTTGGTTGCTGCAGTGTTTGACTTCCTTTACTGCTTCTTCTATTTTTTCCTTCTCCTTGGCCACTTGTGCATAAGTGAGTTGCATATCTTTCTTGCACTGTTCTATTCCCTGTGTAACTTCCTCCATCTGTGCTGACAAAAGCTGTTTCTCCTGTTGAATTTCCTTGCCTAACCTATTGTAGTCATTTATGTTTAAATTTACTTTAACTTCTTCCAAAGCTATTTTTAAGAGTTTATTTTCTTCTTCCATGGCTTTGCAATTTGTTTCCAATTGATTCTTATCCTTGCGCAAGTCTTTCACTAAACCCTCAAGACATAAAACTTTGCTATTCAAATGGTCATTACTTTCTTTCAATTTACTAATTATTTCTACATGAGAGTTCACTATAGTATCTAAATTTACCAACTTGTTATGTAGACTACTAATATCAATGCTTTCTTCATTGAATCCCTCAAAATCAAGCTCTGTTTTGTTTTTCCCCTTGCCAGTGGCCATCTTGAATGTTCTTCTCTGCACTGTAAACACTAGGGCAACTTTTTCCTCATCCGATTTTTTCACTTCCCTTAGCACTTTCCTGTTATCTCGCCTATTTTTCAAGAGCACTATACCTTTATGTTCTCTGGGACACCACTCACTACCATCAACCTGTACTACAATACTTAGGATTGTTGAAATATGCTGGAGCTCCTCTGCTGCAAGTGTTGACCCTAGGGGTGTCACCTTTTCTTTTCACACCTAGGGGTGTGTGTGTGTGTGTGTGTGTGTGTGTGTGGAAATTCAAATTATGTCGGTTGTGGTACCAAAAAATTAAAAATGTGTTCACTTTTGGACTTCCCCGGTAACAATTCTGCTTATCCAAATGTCTGGCGGGTTGGTTCTTCTCATATAATTAGGATAAGCGAACTCATACAGTACTTAAATTTACAATTGTTACAGTGTATGAATGTATTTTTATACAGAGTATATATATATGTATGTATACAGTACATATACAGTATTATGAATACATGTACAGTATATTATATATGCAACAACGATCACAAAAACACTGATCCTAGTATGCAGAACAACCACATTTGAAGATTCAGAGACTGCTGAACACATTTTTGGCTCAATCTTTGTATTATACTGTATAGACAGATAGATAGATATATATCTAACTATTATATATACATATACAGTGGCGTCTCGATTACCGAGTTTAATCTATTCCAGCACCGAGCTCGTCATGTGGAAAACTCGTCTTGTGAGACAACAACAAAACTGTCGCTGGAGGTGTCCGATAACCAGCGGGAACGCTCGTTAATCGAGACATATTTTCTGTGAGTGACTTGCTCGTAACTGGAGCCGCTGGTCACTCAAGGTTCCACTGTATACTGTACTATATATACATTCAAATGTTGACAATCCTGTATAAATACACATGTTGACAATCCTGTATAAATACACATCTTGACAATCCTGTATAAATACACATGTTGACAATCCTGTATAAATACACATCTTGACAATCCTGTATAAATACACATCTTGACAATCCTGTATAAATATGTTGTATTACAGCGTATTACAATTACGGTGTTGCAAATCCTGTACAATTACAGTGTTGCCAATCCTGTACAATTACAGTGTTGCCAATCCTGTACAATTACAGTGTTGCCAATCCTGTACAATTACGGTGTTGCCAATCCTGTACAATTACGGTGTTGCCAATCCTGTACAATTACGGTGTTGCCAATCCTGTACAATTACGGTGTTGCCAATCCTGTACAATTACGGTGTTGCCAATCCTGTACAAATACGGTGTTGCCAATCCTGTACAATTAAGGTGTTGCCAATCCTGTACAATTACGGTGTTGCCAATCCTGTACAATTACAGTGTTGCCAATCCTATACAATTACAGTGTTGCCAATCCTGTACAATTACAGTGTTGACAATCCTGTACAATTACAGTAGCGACAATCCTGTACAATTTCGGTAGCGACAATCCTGTACAATTTCGGTAGCGACAATCCTGTACAATTTCGGTAGCGACAATCCTGTACAATTTCGATAGCGACAATCCTGTACAATTACGGTAGCAACAATCCTGTACAATTTCGGTAGCGAAAATCCTGCACAATTACAGTAGCGACAATCCTGCACAATTACAGTAGCGACAATAATGCACAATTACAGTAGCGACAATCCTGTACAATTACAGTAGCGACAATCCTGTACAATTTCAGTAGCGACAATCTTATACAATTACGGTAGCGACAATCCTGTATAATTATGGTAGCGACAATCTTGTACAATTACGGTAGCGACAATCCTGTACAATTACAGTAGCGACAATCCTGTACAATTATGGTAGCGACAATCCTGTATAATTACGGTAGCGACAATCCTGTACAATTACAGTAGCGACAATCCTGTACAATTACAGTAGTGACAATCCTTTACAATTTCAGTAGTGACAATCCCGTATAAAATCAGTAGTGACAATCCCGTATAAATACAGCATTGACAATCCCGTATAAAATCAGTAGTGACAATCCCGTATAAAATCAGTAGTGACAATCCCGTATAAAATCAGTAGTGACAATCCCGTATAAATACAGCATTGACAATCCCGTATAAAATCAGTAGTGACAATCCCGTATAAATACAGTAGTGACAATCCCGTATAAATACGGCATTGACAATCCCGTATAAATACAGCATTGACAATCCCGTATAAATACAGCATTGACAATCCCGTATAAATACAGCATTGACAATCCCGTATAAATACAGCATTGACAATCCCGTATAAATACAGCATTGACAATCCCGTATAAATACAGCATTGACAATCCCGTATAAATACAGCATTGACAATCCCGTATAAATACAGCATTGACAATCCCGTATAAATACAGCATTGACAATCCCGTATAAATACAGCATTGACAATCCCGTATAAATACAGCATTGACAATCCCATATAAATACAGCATTGACAATCCCGTATAAATACAGCATTGACAATCCCGTATAAATACAGCATTGACAATCCCGTATAAATACAGCATTGACAATCCCGTATAAATACAGCGTTGACAATCCCGTATAAATAGAGCGTTGACAATCCCGTATAAAATCAGTAGTGACAATCCCGTATAAATACAGCATTGACAATCCCGTATAAAATCAGTAGTGACAATCCCGTATAAATACGGTATTGACAATCCCGTATAAATACGGCATTGACAATCCCGTATAAATACAGCATTGACAATCCCGTATAAATACAGCATTGACAATCCCGTATAAATACAGCATTGACAATCCCGTATAAATACAGCATTGACAATCCCGTATAAATACAGCATTGACAATCCCGTATAAATACAGCATTGACAATCCCGTATAAATACAGCATTGACAATCCCGTATAAATACAGCATTGACAATCCCGTATAAATACAGCATTGACAATCCCGTATAAATACAGCATTGACAATCCCGTATAAATACAGCATTGACAATCCCGTATAAATACAGCATTGACAATCCCGTATAAATACAGCATTGACAATCCCGTATAAATACAGCGTTGACAATCCCGTATAAATAGAGCATTGACAATCCTGTATAAATACAGCATTGACAATCCCGTATAAATACAGCATTGAAAATTCCATATAAATACAGAACTAATAATTCTGCATATTGAAAATTCTTTATGAATATTGAAAACATTAAAAATATTGAAAATTCAATATAAACACTGAAAAAGCTGTATACAGCATTGAAAATTCCATATAACTATTGAAAAATTCATCTAAATATTGAAAATTCCATATGCAAATTTAAAACATTACTTAGTTCCCACTCTAAAAGCATACCCATTCATACTACTCTTCAACAGTGCACTACCTCAACATTCCTCCCGTTTCCCTCTGTAACATGTAAAAAAAAAAAAAAAAAAAAAACTTGTTGAATCTTCAAAACGTTCAACTCTACAAAATCGTCAGTGGTAAACAAATAGTGCAGGTATTGCCTTTATGTAATCCACAGCAGTTTACACATTTTACCTTCATTGTATTGTATTACAAGTATTTTGTGCTTCACTTTAAATCCACAATCTGGGTAATCTGCCTGGGTAATCAGGCAAGCCAAACTTCACACAAGGCTGGACCACACACTTAAAAACAGACCCTGAATTTCTACACACGTTGCTTGAATTACATATTACTGCACAATAATGGCTGCTCTCGCCTTTGCCAAGCCTATACATAAAACGTCTACGTGTTCACATCCTGGCACTTGTTTAGTGGAGTAATACTAAAATTAACTTTACCATTCCTGAGCTCTAAATATCTGGCTTCACCTGTAATTTACATCCTGATATGCCTCATCAGCAGAACCCTTGTGCCAACTGCAGAGCCTTAGTTCTTCCTACTATCTATCTATCATGGCCTTTAAGTGTCATGCTACATCCCGAGGAAAGCTCTTCAGGGAACAATAATGATATTTTTATATACGTGTGGAAAAATGTCCTCGTACATTGATGAAATTCTTGTATCTTGCTGCAAATGGCAACCTAGTCATCATTCCCACAGGAAACATTTGCTAAAAAATTTTGCAGTTATGTGAATTTTGAAATTTATGTTTAATTATCTCAATTTAGTCGTTAAAGTTTTACAAGGTGGCCAGCTTTCATCTCATCCCTGTGCCCATTAACCAGTAAACTTAGCATCCTGATATGAAACAAAACATTAGTACATGCAGCATTCATATGCAACATTTCTTATTTTGTAACAATATTGCATTAGACAAGTACAGAAAGATCAAACAAAAATAGGGATGTGGCAACATTGATATACCAGTACTGTAATACTCATCAAGCCACATTCATTCTTGTGGATCATATGAATAAATATTTAGGCAAGCAACCAAAACATTGCGTAGACATTCACTATCGGGAATCAAACCTCAGCACCACTGCTAGACTGACCTACACAACGAAGCTAACAATAGCAACAAATTCGTTAAAAAATTTTTAGGTAGTGAACATGTGTCAACAACAGCCTCTCCTATAAGACAAGTAACACACTACTAGTCACCTCTTTGTGAATGATGAGCATCTTGTGATCACCATCACCTAGAAGGAACAATGACAATGATTTGTAATATTCCTGTGTACTCTTCAAGTTACATAGGGTAAGATTCATAAATCATATCACATTATACAGTACAGAAAGCCTAGAAGTATTTAACATGAATAAAACACAGAGTAAGCTTAACAGGGTACATCTTCACATAACATTTAACAAATTCAAGTAAAGACGCTTCCCCCCGTCCCACAAAGTCAACTTGACAACAGTCACAATCTACGGGATGCACGCTAATAATACTATACATAACATGCTTTTAGTACAAATTATTAATACTGTAATATTATTACCAGCAAAGACACTTTACTCAAATGTTAATCCATGCATCATATAAGGAATACACATCACTTACATAAAAAAATTATAATAGTGGTGCTATGGTCATACGGCACACTTAAGGAATAACTATCAAGCCCCAAAAGATACAGCACTCAGGCATTTCATATGGGAGCTACACATGCACTGTCCCACAACCAAGATTACCCTTACCAGCATCCGAGCCGGGGTGGCTGCAGGAACAAACCTCCACGGCGGGGACGATCCTCCGAGTTCCAACTGGTCAAAAGACAGCCCACATATAAACAAACAAACATGCTACACCTGAATAACCTACCTCACAACCATTCATAGTAAGACCTGTACTCCAGAGCAACTGCCACAACTTGATGCCTTGCAACAGGATTCTTGCATTAGCAGTGGCAGTTTGCATTAGATCTAGTACAAGCCTTAATCTGCACAGCCATGTGGAACATCCTATCTCATTCAATTACTCATTGCAGTAATGGCCAATATCTCTGCTGTGATAAATACAGAAAGAGAATGGTACTGTACTAATAAGGACACTAATACAGTAATGCTGTCTCTATATTTTGTGTTATTGAACGGGATTACAAAGTTCCACACATACAGCCAAATAGTTGGTCACTGATCGGCAAGCTTTAAAATTAGTCAGAACTCACAAGGCATTTACTTTATATAAAATGGAGAGAGATCTATTAATTGTTAGTATTGCAACTTTCACAATACAGTGCAGCATTATCATCAATAGCCTAATTGTGAAAGACATGAATATACTGCAATCACCTTCAGTTAGTCTAAGTTTAGGTATACTACCTTATAGTATTAACAAGGAAACTCACACATGATACAAGATAATCAACTAAGTAACCTTCACCACACACTGATATTTCTTTGTGTCAAGTCCTCAGAAAATTAGTTAATGGTTTGACTGGAAATTATTACCAAAGAAAAGATCTTACATAGACAACCCCCTAACAAAATAAACAAAAAATTCTGACAATAAATGAAAATGAGAAAGCATGAGTCATGAAAAGAGCAACACACCAGGGCCATCTTGAGGATACCTGTCAATATATATAACCAGTATACCCAATGAAGGTGCTCCATCCATAATGCTTCACTAGCTTAAATGACTCCACACCACCTCTTGCGTCTATTATGTAAAGTTATCAGTAACATGTAACACTAACCATATTTAGTAATGCTAGGCAAAGTCAAAAGTTTCCATCAACTATAGTAGTTTTTTTTTTAACTTGGAGTTATAAATTTTGCCACAATGCAAGTATAAAAGTCAGAAAATTGCCTAGAATATGTTTTGGTATATCTAATTATAACTTTGCTATTTTGAACTTATAGTACTAGGCTTTTTTACATTAAGTATACAGGAAAGTATTTACGGTATTGTATGTACTGTAGATACTTATTAAACCACTTTCAAATTTCAAGACAGAGTAACAGTTCTAAATAAATAAATACAAATAATACCATCAACACATGTACATATTGCAACCCGTTCTCGCAAATTTAATAAGTCAATATTGACTTATTAAATATGTGCATAGGTGACATACTTAACATAATAGATACCCTTAAAAAGATTCATAGAAAACACCGACCTTACCTAACCTACTTAGTATGTTAAGATAAGCATCTTATTGCTTCGTAATTACAATTATTACCTAACCTATAATAGGTATAGGTTAAGTAATAATTGTAATTACGAAGCAATAAGATGCTTATCTTAAGATACTAACAAGGTTAGGTAAGGTCGGTGTTTTCTATGAATCTTTTTAAGGGTATTTATTATGTTTAGTATATCACCTATGCACGTAGTTAATAAATCAATATTGACTTCACGAATTTGCGAGAACGGGTTGACATATTGCTGTTATAGTTTTGTACTTAACACAAGACTTGTTGGTCAGAGAACTTTACATACTGGTTTATAATTGTCTAGCTGCAATAAGAAATGAGGATAGCAGCTTGTGCTCCTAAAACTAAACTTCCCATGGTTACCATCAATTTATATACAACACCAAAACACAACCTAATAAAAGCAGCAAAACACACACACAGCAGAATGAGGGTGTGGAGCCTAAGCAAGTAATGAGGACGACTAAATGTCACCAGACACCGGCTCGTGACGACTCGTTTTCTCATAATGAAGGAAGTGAATATGGCTGGTGACAATGAGACAGGAGGGAACCTGAACATGGATGGCAAGAGCCTTTCACTTGGATCTGTGGATCCTACAGCAAAATAACTTTCAATTTCTGATTGCCCTTGATCCCACAGTAATGACTGCTCGATTGACTCGCTGATGAATAATTTCTCTGGCACAGGTCACTGGCACCAAATACATATGTCTAAACACAATTTTAGGTTTACAGTCTCAGCTCAATTCCCAGACAGAACCTCTGGAGTTTATCCACCTCCTCTATGTCAAAACTCTTTGTCTCGTATACGTTGGTCAGAAAGGTGCAGCCTAGCTAGGAGTATGTCCACTTGGTGGACATACTCAAATGTCTACCAAGTCATCAGAGCACAAAATCACCTACCACATAGATCAAGCACCGAATGTAATGAAATGCCTTTTTCAGAGGTTTTGGTAGCTCCGAGAGTCTCTGGTACTACTACAGACATTCACGAAACCATCGGGCCTCTGAACTTGTACAGGCCTACTGAACACCAAGACCAGAAACTGGAATATTCAGAGTCAAGGGAAATATGTGGATATGAAATCAGCCAGAATCCAAGTAAAACCACCCAGAAAGTACACAGCAAAACCACCAAATATCTTGATTAATAAGAAAGATGAAAAAGTTTTTTTGGCCCATACCAACAAACTATGCTCTAGTTCTAGTACACCATCAGGCAACAGCTAAGGTACCTACCTACCTGACCACTTGTTGAAGATTCCAGGGGGATCAATGTCCACACGGCATGGTTGCTGGTCTGATCAGGCTGTTTGAAGCAGCTGCTCGCAACCTGACGTACAAGTCACAGCCTGGTTCATTGGGTATTCTTTCAAGGTGCTTGTAGAGTTTTTTTTGAGCACCAAGAGGTTTTCCAATTATGCCCCGTACGTGTAGGGGAAGGCGTGTTGAAAAGTTTTGGGCCTTTGATATTGATCGGGTTCACCCTCAGCATGTCTATTGCCCCCCTTGGATTTTTAGTGGAGGCTATTTTGCACATCCTATCATGTCTTCTGGTCTCATGTGGTGCTATTTGTGTGTGTGCAGGTTTGGAACCAGGCCAAGTATTCTTCAAGTGTAAATTATTATGTATCTCTCCCATCTGTGCACTAGGAAATACAGATTTAAAATTTTTGACAGTCCCAATAATTTAGATTTTTAGTAAGTGGATTCTAGTGTTAAAGAATCTTTCCACACTCTCCAGGTCAGCAATTTCTTCAGTTTTGAATAGGGCTGTTAGTGTGCAACTATATTCCAATCTAGAGAGCACTAATATCTTAAAAAGTATCATCATTAGCATGGCATCTCTTGTTTGAAAGATTCTTGTTATCTAACATGTCATTTTTCTTGCAGCTGCGACTGCAACTTTTCTTCTTTAAAAATAAGGTCTTTTGACATTATTACTCCTAAATCTTTTACCCTGCATTTTTTTCAATAGTGTAGTTTGCCTGTTTTTAATGTGGTGGTTTTATTTTTTCCATAGTGCAGTGCAGTAATTGGAACTTATCCTCATTAAACGTGATTTTCTGTGGCACATTGAAAAAGACTTTATTACCATCAGATTGGAGGTTAGCTGTGTCATCTATGTTGTCTACTCTCATGAAAACTCTAGTGTCATCTCCAAATGATGATACAGTACTACAGTTTGAACCCTTGTCTATGTCTAATATGAGGATAAGGAAAAGTACCGGAGCAAACACTGATCTTTTCTGACTGATGGGGGATGATCTTTTCACAGTGGATGATCCAGATTATACTTTGTTGGCTTATGATGGGAATATACAATTAAAAATAACTCCTATTACACAAAGACCAAAATTGTGTTACATAGTGTAATCTAATAATTTTAATACAATGAACTTCAGAAATTTCCAGCAACAGGTCTGGCATGAGGGTTCAGGTCTCAAGCCTTATACCGACACTGTAGCAAGTGAAAGTGCAACCTGTCCTTATCAACGAACGACTAAATATTCATTGATCAATCATCCAAAACAGCTCATCTAGCTTTAAGACGAGCCGAGAGAAGAGAAACTAACAAGACAATTGGACTGGGGCCCGATGGCTGAGTGGACAGCACTCGAGATTTGTAGTCCTGAGGTTCTGGGTTCGATCCACAGTGGAGGCGGAAACAAATGGGCAGTTTTTCACCCTGATGCTCCTGTTCATCTAGCAGTAAATAGGTACCTGGGAGTTAAGACAGTTGCTACGGGCTGCTTTCTGGGGGATGTGCAACAAAAAGAAGGCCTGGTCAAGGACCGGGCCGCGGGGATGCCAAGCCCCGAAATCGTCTCGAGATAACCTCTCGAGAAGATAACCCCTTAAAAATTAGCTCTGGTAAGGAAGAGGAAAATATAAGCCAATGCCAGAGAAGATAACCCTGAAGTACAGTTGGGATAAAGCATAAACACCCATGAAGCATAAAAATAAAAAAATGCCAAGCATAGCTCTCTCCCCACAGGAAAATAAAATTTACAAGGAATATGGCACCTAAGAAAAAAATAATGTTAGTCCTTGCAGTAGTGACGTTAGTGTAGTAGTTATGCGTGTGGTACCAGACACTCAACTGAGGAAGGCAGGCAGGCTTTACCCTTGAGTACCCTGAGTTACCACCTGGTGCTGCATTTGAACACACTTTCTTCACACTGGAATAATGATCCTCTCATTTCCAACTTCTCTCTTTAAATCAAGATACTGCACATAATTTGTTTTACTTAACCTTTACTTTAAGTGAGTTTACTAGATGTTGGACCAATGTACGAGGGCAGATAAATAGCAATTGCCATTCAATCCAAATAAGTAATGAAATGGGTAAGGGAGATAGGAGACCTGCATTTAACTCCACGTGGGGAAGGAAATATTAAGAAACCCGGGAGTAGACATAAACCCAATATTAACTCCATTAGCTAATGTGAAGATAACATTAGCAGCATATGGGAAGGTAGCAAACATAAGAACATAATTTATGAATCTGAACAAGGACCAGGTTGAGTGCCGGACCAACCGGGCTGTGGTGGGTATGTGGGCCTGCGGGCCGCTCCAAGCAACAGCCTGGTGGACCAAACTCTCACAAGTCAAGCCTGGCCTCGGGCCGGGCTTGGGGAGTAGAAGAACTCCCAGAACCCCATCAACCAGGTATCAACCAGGTAAGGAGGCTTTCACGTTTAAACACACTGCCTATATGAGAACATTACTCGAGTATGCACCTCCAGCCTGGAACCCACACCTTGTGATTCATAAACGAAAACTTGAGAAAGTTCAGAGGTTGGCAACTAGATTACATCAGAATTGAGAGGCCTCAGCTATGAGAAGAGGCTGAGAGAGAACTCGACCTCACAGTTTTACAGGAGAGAAAAAACAGAGGGGATATGATAACTACATACAAAATCTTGATTTTGAAAATTGATAAAATTGAAAAAAGAAGCCTAGTTAAATTAAAGAGGTAGGAGAGACAAACATCAGTGGAAGCATCAGTGCAACCAAGTGAGAGATGTGAGGAAGTTGTCATTCCCTGTATAGGTGGTCAGCAAGTGGAATGCATTGAATAAAGAGACTGTTGAAGCCAATTAAGTGATAATGACTTAAGGCAATAACATCTACGACTTAAGTAAGTAAGTAATTATCAAAAGAAGGCACCAAACCGGGAAGGCTATGTAGCACCATCAAATACGCAAAATAATCAGAGGGCGCTAAATATCACCAAGGATGCCAATACGAGAACAAAAACGCATAAGGCGAACGATATCAAAAGTATCCGAGTCACCAAGAATTCTATCGAGGGACAGGTGACCGCGAGGGGCGGTCGGAAAGCAAGACACACGCTCGTCCTGGAAGTCAGGACATTCAAGAAGGACATGCACGACCGTAAGAGGGACAATGCAACTAGGACAATAAGGAGCAGGGCGGCGCTCCATCAAGTGACCATGGGTTAAGCGAGTATGGCCAATACGCAACCTCGCCAGAGCTGTTTCCCACCGCCGGTTACGGTGGAAGGAGGACGGCCACGAGGAAACACAACATTTAAGAGTACGTAGCTTGTTACCAGTAACAGACAACCAAGAAGCCTGCCAACGGGTAAGGACTGAGGAATGGATAACCGGGTAAAAGTCGGAATACGGAATGCCTTTACGAGAGATGGGACAAGAGCGGACAGCTTCCTTAGCGGCAGCATCCGCACGCTCATTTAAAGACACGCCAATATGGCTGGGAACCCAACAAAACTCAACCGACTTAAATTTACTGTGAACGAGAAACAGCCAATGCTGGATCTCGACAACTACCGGATGAACTGGATTAAAGCACCCGAGAGCCATGAGGGCACTACGAGAGTCAACAACAACCACAAAGGAAGACTGACAACGAGAAAGCAGGAGACGAAGAGCATAGAGAATAGCATAAAGTTCCGCTGTAAAGATGCTAGTCTCCGGAGGCAAGCGACACATATAAGTGCGATCAGGAAAAACAACAGAGTAGCCAACACCGTCCGCTGACTTAGACCCATCGGTGAAGACAGAAACGGAGCGGGAGTGAGAAGAAAAGTGCTCGAGGAAAAGGCGTTTTAGAACTGTAGGAGGGGTAAAAGCTTTAGTGATACGAGTCAAGGATGTACAAAACCGCGGAAGAGGGACCCTCCACGGGGGCAAAGAAGGAACAACACGAGGAGAAACATCAGAAATACGAACGGAAAGAGAATCCTGTAGGCGAGATAACCGGACAGAAAGAGGGAGGTGGTGAAGAGGAACAGGAACCGCAGGAGGGGTAAAAGTTAAAGCACGACAGAGGCGAGAGGAAGGATGTTGCAAGGACCGCGCAAGATAGCGAAGACAGTAGCGATCACGGCGGTCCTGGAGAGACAGGAAGCCAGTGTCAACATACAAGCTAAGGACGGGAGTCGAACGAAAGGCACCAGAACTGAGGCGCAACCCAGTATGGTGCAAAGCATCAAGACGGCGAAGAGTAGAAGGAGAAGCAGACGAGTAAGCAGGGCAACCATAATCGAGCTTAGACAGGACGAGAGAGGAATGTAAAGCAAGGAGAGTGCGCCTATCTGCCCCCTAAGAAGTATGGGACAAGACCCGAAGGAGGGTAAGGGACTTAGAGCACTCAACACGGAGGTAAGAGATATGGGGAGACCAAGACAAACGAGTGTCAAGGAATAACCCCAAAAGCTTCGCGGAATCTTTGTATTCAAGGGGATGACCATAAAGTGACAAAGAGGGACGAAGAACAACCCGTTTCCGCGTAAAAGTCATGGCACAAGTCTTAGAAGTAGAGAACTTGAAGCCATGACCTGTGGCCCAAGACGACACGGCATCAATCGCAAGTTGAAGCCGGCGTTGAAGGAGAGGCGAATCAACACCCTGACAACAAAGGGTAAGATCATCGACATAGAGAGCGGAGAAGACACCAGAAGGAAGAGAGGAAAGAAGACCATTGAGGGCAACCAGAAAAAGAGTAGTGCTCAGAACACTACCCTGGGGCACACCTTTGTATTGCTGAAAAGAGGGAGAGAGAGCGGTACCAAGGCGCACCCGAAAGGAACGACGAGAGAGGAAGCTGCGGAGAAAGAGAGGGAGATGACCACGAAGGCCAAAAGAATGAAGTTGAGATAGGATATGATAACGCCAAGTGGTGTCGTAAGCCTTTTCTAGGTCAAAAAGGACGGCAACAACGGAGGTCTTCGCAGCAAAAGCAGTACGAATATAGACCTCCAAGTTCACCAGGACATCTGTCGTGCTGCGGCACTTGCGGAAACCAAATTGAGAAGGGGAGAGGAGGTGATGGTGTTCCAGGAACCACATCAGACGAACGTTAACCATACGTTCAAAGAGTTTGCAGACACAACTTGTGAGAGCAATAGGGCGAAAGTCCTTAGGGGAAGTACCCAGAGACCCCGGTTTGCGAACAGGGAGGACAACGGCATCGAGCCAGTCCTCAGGGACTGACGACGACTCCCAGATCCGATTATACAGACTCAGTAAATACTGAGACGTGCTCGGAGGGAGATGGCGAAGCATCTCATAATGAATACCATCGGAGCCCGCCGCCGTAGAACCGCAGAGGGCCAGGGCAGAACGAAGTTCAGAGAGAGAGAAGGGATCATTATAGGGAAGCTGAAGATGAGTGCAGAAATCTAAAGGACGAGACTCAAGGACAGGTTTACGAAGAAGGAAAGATTGGGGAAGATGAAGACCAGAGCTAACAGAAGAAAAGTGGGAACCCAGTTCGGAAGCGACCTGCAACGGGTCCGCCACAAGAGTATCATGGAGGTGAAGGACCGGGGAAACATCGGGAACGAACTTACCCGCTATCTTGCGGATACGCTTCCAGATCTGGGCCAGAGGGGTTTCGGACGTAATTGTCGAGACATAAGATGCCCAACATTCACGTTTAGCCGTACGGATGGCCCTACGGGCCACCGCACTCGCTTTCCGAAAGAAAAGAAAAGAATCGGGCGTCTGCCTACGGCGGTGCTTCTTCCAGGCTGCACGCTTACAGCGGACAGCCCGAGCACAGTCCGCATTCCACCAGGGAACGCACTTCCGTGGACCCCGAGAGGAAGAGCGAGGAATAGAGCGGAGGGCAGCGTCGAAGATAGTGTCATGAAAAAGGAGGAGAGCGCGAGAGAGGGGCAGAAGGGAGAGGTCAGAGAGAGTAGCACTGAGGGAAAATAGGGTCCAGTCCGCCTTAGCAAACTGCCACCTAGGGAAAGAGAGGGAAGGGCGAAAAGAGAAAAAGGAAACAAGGATGGGGAAATGATCACTTCCATGGAGGTCATCAAGAACCTGCCATGTGAAATCTAAGTAAAGAGAAGAAGAGCAGAGAGAAAGATCAAGACAAGAAAGGGTGCGAGTTCGAGAGTCCAAATGAGTGGGCTCACCAGAATTCAGAAGAGACAGGGAAGAAGAGAGGAGAAACGGCTCAAGGAGGCGACCCCGGGTATTCGTCAGAACGTCACCCCAAAGAGAATGACGACAATTGAAGTCACCCAGCAGGAGCACAGGCTCCGGCAAGGAGTCTAGGAGGTGTTTCAAATCAGGAAGAGAGAGCGGGACACTCGGGGGGAGATAAATGGAACAAACTGTGTACCATTTCCCCACAAAGATACGAGCAGCAGAACAATGGAGAGGCGAAGGAAAAAGTAAAGGAACAAAGGGAACATCAGCCCGAATCAAGAGAGCAGAAGAATTAGAAGCCCCAGCAATGGCTGGGGGGGGGGAGAGAAAGGAATAGCCACGAAAACGACCAGGACGAGCACCAAGCATCGGCTCCTGGAGACAGACACAAAGGGGCGAAAACCGCGAAACCAGAAGTTGGAGTTCGAGGAAATTGGCGTAATAACCTCGAACGTTCCATTGAAGAATGGACAACGACGAGAAGAGAAAGGACAAAAACAGAGAACAAGGAAGAAACAAAGGCGAAAGACCAACAGAGCACGTTAAAGAATATCAGGGTCGGGATCAGGGTCAGCAAAGTCAGGGTTAGGGGGCATGGGTAAACTGAGCAAAGACGGAGGGAAGGAAACGGGAGAACAGATCAGAGGTGGGCGGGCAGGGTCCGGAGGAGGAGGAGGAGGAGGAGGAGGAGGAGGAGGAGACAACGGAGAGGAGCAGTCAAGGACAGCAGCAGGAAGAGGGGGAGTAGAAAGAGAGGAGCGCACCCCAGCAAGAGCAGCAACCGAAAGGGAAGCAGGGGCCAAAGAAACCTCCATAGCAGGAACAGGGGGCGCAAGCACTGAAACGGGAGGGGAAGGAGCAACAGAGCCAGAAGGAGGAGCTGAGGAAGAAAGCGAAGCCTTCTTACCCGCCGGGGAAGAGGAAGGAGAGGAGCCAGGCTTACGCTTCTGACTTAAAGAGACCGGTGTCCCAGCAACTACGTACCGGGCAACGGATTCCAGTGTCTCAACAGGAGAAGCCGAACGAGAGCACACACGACGGCCGTTAGGAGAGCGATGGACATCCGCCCGCACCGACAGGCGGCGGGGAGAGCCGATAGATGGAGGAAGAGGATGGGAAGGAGGATCGGAGGGGGACGAGGAAGAAGACACAGAAGACACGACAGACCGGGTAGAAGGAAGGGGAACCCCAGACAGAGGACCAGGAGGAGGATCCTTCGGGAGAGAACCCAAAGGGACAGAGGAGGGGGCAGTGGGCGCATCAGGGTCCAAGGCCTGGAAACGGTTGCGAGTCTGAGGAAGGCGGGAAGGACGAGGAGAGGAAGAGCGCAACACGCGAGCATAAGAGATATTAGCATAAGGCGGGAGCCGGCGAACCTGGCGCCTCGCCTCAGGAAAAGATAAACGCTCCCGGTGCTTCAAGTTGAGGACGGCTGCCTCAAGCTTGTAATGGACACACGCACGGGAGAAGGTAGGATGGGCCTCACCGCAGTTGAGGCAACGAGCCTGGGGAGAAGCGCACTCCGACTTAGAGTGACCTTCGCCACCACACAAAGGACAGAGAGAGACAGTCCCGGAGCAGCGGAGGGCACCATGCCCAAACCTCCAGCACTTGTTGCAGAGCCGAGGAGAAGGAATGTACTCCTGGACAGAGCACCTGGCACCAGCAAGAATGACAGAGGGTGGAAGGGTCCTACCATCAAAGGTAATCTTCACAACCCGGAGGGGTTGACGGCGACTACCACGAGGGGGACGAGTAAACGTGTCCACCTGGAGAATAGAATGGCCCTGGGCAGCGAGGATATGTCGAATATCGTCGTGGCAGTCGCGTAGGTCCCGAACACCGGTCGCAACATGGGGCGGGAGCAAAATAGTGCCAACACTGGCATTCAACTGAACGTTCTTCGAGACCCGAACGGGGGTCTCGCCAAGGCAGGATAAGGCAGCCAAGCGGGAAGCAGCATCCTGAGAAGGAGCAGCAACGACACGTGTACCGAGACGAGTGGGGTTGAAAGTAATGGAGGCATCCACGGAATCAATGAGATGTCGATGGAGGGAGAAATCGTCAGGAGGCGCAGAATCAAGAGGGAGATCAAAATATTTGGCCCACGAAGCGGGACCAAACAAGGCTTGATAGGTAGCAGAACTGGAAGGAATCGAGCGAGGGCGGCCGTGACGAAGACGGCGGTGAGAACCCCCAGAGAGAGAGGGGTTAAAAGGCGCAGTAGTTACAACTAGAGAAGGAGCCACGCCAGGGGACGAGGTAGTCACCACTGGGGGCTTGGGGCTCGACCCAACCACAGAGGAGGGAAGGGAGCCAGGGGAAGGAGTCAGAGAGGCCAAAGGAGGAGCAAGGACGGGGCCCAATGCAGCGGAGGCTACAGAGCCCGGTCTTCCAATACGGACCGACTCGGGGGCTTGGTCGCCCACCCCACGAGCCTGAGAAGGGAAGCCAGAAGCAGCCGAAACAGGGGTTTTCATCGTGACGAAAAGAAAAATTCACTCACGAATGTGCCCCCACACCCACCATGGAGCCACAATTAGAGGCAGGACACCCAACAAGAAGCAATCGCCGATCTTGTCGGGGCCTCCTAGGGGTGCGTCGTGAGTATACGCCCCACAAACGCCACCTTAAGAAACCGACAGTCCGTCGAGATCGGGTTCAGTGACGAAGTGGGGATTGACAATAAAAGGTTCCCCTCGCTCTCGACGTCGGGTACTGCAGTTCTACAGGTGCATGAGTATGCCTCCTCAAGCACCCGGGCGTCAAAATAGAAGAAGTCCATGGAAGAACCAGAACGAGCAAAAGGTCGGCAGGAAACGGCAAGCAGATAGGAGAAGAGGGGGGAGAAAAACGAAACAGAAGGAAAAGGAAAAGGTGCCCAGCAGAATTGGAGAGGACGGCAGCAGGAGCACAAGGCTAGAAAAGGACTGAGGACTGTCCGAAGGAGCATCACACTCCGGCAGCCGCCCACGAAGCCCCCACACGGCGACAACGAGCTGAGCGGGGAGGGGGATCTACGACTTAAGTGACAATGTGAAAAGTTGAGGAATTTAATTAGGGCATCAGGTATTAAGGGCTAGGAGGCAGGGCATAGAGAGCTAAAACTCACTCCCCCGTAGTCACTGATTAAGCAAGCACTAGATTCTGGTCTTGGTGTTTGGCAAGCCTGTGCAAGTAAAGAGGACTGTTGCGTTTCCCAGAACCAATGCAATGGAAAGCTAGTTGGGCCAATCGTCAAGAGAGTGGTCCAAGGATGACCGACAAATACAAACAAAATATAATTTAGAAGTTTCTTATTTAATATAATAAATATATGCTAATGAGTTGCTAGATGTTTTACACATGAATATAATTACTGTACTTTGAATTAGCACCACAGGAGCATCGAACTAAGAAAGAATATTATAGTAATCGTTGACAAGAACTTCAATCAAACTACTTTATCAGCTCACTTTCAGAGTGAACCCTCTTAAGTGCAACTACACAGCAATTTCACAAAAAGTCAATAAATACATGGCAAAAATTTAAAATGGTTCAATCATATAAGGACACTGAGAAAGGTATCCTCAGTCTCATTTGTTGGAATATTTTGTGATAAAAAATAGAAAAACCACATATTCCCTCTTCCTCTCTCAGCACCCACAAGGTCTTCTTCCACATGAACACACACACACACACACACACACACATAAAGGATGTGTGTGTGTTCAGGAATCTGTACATCAGTTGACTGACAGTTGAGAGGCGGGACCAAAGAGCCAGAGCTCAACCCCGCAAGCACAATTAGGCGAGTACACACAGTAATGCTAAACAACAGTAGAGAACACAAAATGTTGTATCATGCATCAGTTATGAGTACATCACTTAATACATAAATATTTAAGAACGTCATCTACAGATGCCCAGACAATTGCTTCAAAAACACGTGCCCGTGGTCGGGAAATACTGCCACCTGCTGACGACTTTATCACACATCACCCCCCCCCCCTAGCGTGTGTTGGGGTATGATTTTTTTTACCACCAATTATTGTTTTTAATCACAAAATGTTCAAACAATGGAGATTGAGGATACCTTTCTCACTGCCCTTATACGATTGAGTCATTCTCTATTTAACACAAGCTCCAGCAGCAGTACAGCCAAGCATGCTAGTTTAGGTAACATTTCCTTTCACATGATGCCTCTATTCATCTAGCAGTACAATAAAGAGGTACCCAGGAGTTAGGCAACTGTTGTGGCTGCATTCTGGAAAAGGTCAGTCATTGGACTAGAGAAACTCACATAAGCCTAACAGGCTTCTCCAACCATAGAAAAACCTACATAGTGAATATATACACAAGAACATAATCATAAAAACATTAATGCTAGACTGATGTATTGCGATCATTGTGCTACAAATAAAAACGGTGTACAACAAGTCTAAACTTGTTAAACCTGAAAAAGAGTAGAAACATTTTGTAGCCGTTTGGCGCTCATGGCTAGTGATCGACGTAGTTCTTTCTTTGGTGCTGGTCTAACTCGTGCTTTGGTGACATTTTATACGTATGTTCTTCTAGAACATTCTATTTTGAACACTTGCTACAAAAATGAAATACGTACATCGAAAATTAAGGTCAGGACAGTGAAAAGAGTACTGTATACACTTTTCAGCGTTCCTGCTCAATCGCCCGAAACGCTGCGCGCACAAGGGGCAAATTTTTTTCTCGATTGCTGGGAGCACAAAAGTGTTACAATGTAATTATAATACATGTAATTATTATAAATGTTGTGTTTTACTCTTCTCAATTGAACTTGAAACGTACAATTGAATTTGTTCGAGAATTCGCGAGAAACGCACCACATGGTTTGCTCGTTAATCGAGCGCAAGCTCATCACTCAAGACAAATTGTCCACAAGTGACTCTTTTGTTATCTCAAATTCTGAAATGCTCGTCACTCGAAGTTCCTCTGAACATAAATAAGGTAAAAATGAAATATAGGATATAAGATGCAATGAGACCACCTCATGCAAGGAACGCACCATGTAAGGGATCTGGGAATAACGATGTCAGATGACCCAACGTTTAGTAAGTGTAACGTGGCAAATATCACATCTTGATGGTTTATGAAACCCTTCAAATCCAGGGGTTCCACTAAATGCTCTTACTTCACAAGCACCAGTGCTTTTCTCTCGGTACTTGCTTTCACATTCTGAAATATATATGTATACACATTCAAAGATCATGTATGATTTGGTCAAAGTGAGTGAGTGAGTGAGTGAGTGAGTGAGTGAGTGAGTGAGCGAGTGAATTTTACACTCACTCACTCACGAGTAATAATAATAATTTAATGTCAGGGGACATTTAGCCAGAGTGTATTCATACACGTTATGCTTATATTGAGGTCCCCCAGGATTCGTGCCCAGGATTCTGTCCTGCCCAGGATTAAAACTCGGAATTCTCAATTGAGAGTCTAGCACTGTCTTTATGTCTCTCCTCATTTCCCTGCAGTTGTTTCTTGCTTGTATGTAGTGCTGCTAAGTTTCAGGGTTTGACTCCTTCCTATATAGAACCCATTTTCTTCTCTGGCCCTCTCACGGCCCTCTCACAATTTCTGTGGAACCAGTCATGTTATCTGGTTCTGCATTTCTGTTTCAGTAATAATTTTTTTGTGCCTCCATCCTATATTTCTCCCATAATTTGGCATACATCTCATTTACTTCCTTCCCTAATGCCGTCTTTCCAATCTAATTAAATAATTTGCTAGTTCCCCAAAGTTTCCTCTTCTGAAACCAAGCGTTCCTCAGCCTGCATGCACATGTGCGCCTCAGCTAGTACGAGTGTGTATTTGCAATTTGTGTCTACAGGATCGAGCTATTAATTCCTGGACCGCACATTTTTAACTATCACTTCTCTACTGTATTCACTCCAGATTTATTTTTTCACTATCATCTTTTGGATGGCATGTGTCTATCTTGGATTTCTTGGGTCTTTAACTTGGATTGCATGGGTCTGTATCTCGGCCTGTGTCTGGTGAGGGTTTGTAGCTTAAGCCTAATCGTGTCTCCAAATTAACATGCTCTTATCATATTAATTAACCTAGGGGTCAGCAGCCACAAGATGTCAACACGTTCATTAAAGGCTAGGATATATATAGTCTCCACTAGGGCACCAACACATTAATCAGGACAGACGCCGATGGACGGAGGGACACACGCGCATACTCGAATTCAAAAGGTGACACCCCTAGGCTTAACACTTACATCAGAGGAGCTCCAGCATATTTCAACAATCCTAAGTACAGTATTGTAGTACAGGTTGATGATAGTGAGTGGTGTCCCAGGGAACATAAAGGTATGGTGCTTTTGAAAAATAGGCGAGATAACAGGAATGTGCTAATGAACTAAACTAAACTGCTAAGGGAAGTGAAAAAATTGGATGAGAAAAAGTTCCCCTAGTGTTCCAGTGCAGAGAAGAACATTCAAGATAGCTGCTGGCAGGAGGAAAAACAAAACAGAGCTAGATTTTGGGGGATTCAATGAAGAAAGCATTGATATAAGCAGTCTACATAACAAGTTGGTAAAATTAGATACTATAATGAACTCTCATTTAGATATAATCAGTAAATTGAAAGAAAGTAATGACCATTTGTGTTGCAAAGTTTTATGTCTTGAGGGTGTAGTTTAAGACTTGTGCAAGGACAAGAATCAATTGGAAACAAATTACAAAGCCATGGAAGAGGAAAATAAACTCTTAAAAATAGCTTTGGAAGAAGTTAAAGCAAATTTAAACACAAATGACTATAATGGGTTAGGTAAGTAAATTCAACAGGAGAAACAGCTTTTATCAGCACAGATGGAGGAAGTTACACAGGGAATAGAAGAGTGCAAGAAGGATACGCAACTCACCTATGCACAAGTGGCCAAGGAGAAAAAAAAAATTAAGAAGCAGTAAAGGAAGCCAAACACTGCAGCAACCAAGATAAAACAAACATTAGGTTGGAAGTGAGAAAGAAATTGGCATCTAACCCGAAGTTGATGCAAAACACAGTGATCGGAGTAAGTCCCTGATCATTTTTTGTTGCAAAGAAAAGGAGATAACATCTAGGTCAGAAAGAGTTGTAGAAGAAGCGAAAGTAGTAGATAAAATTGTTGGTCTCGTGGAAGGTCTTACTACCATAGAGAATGTGTGCTCTATGGATAGCATAGATAGGATAGGATGAACAGAATAATAGGCAGGTACAGTACATAAAAGGCAAAGATCTACCTTTGAGGATCACACTAAACGGTGCCAAACAGATGGAAGAAGTACTAAGGAATGCTAGAAAATTACAAAGTGACGAGGATGGGAAAGTGTGGTCGTTAAGACAAGATCTTACAAGAGAAGACAGAGAAGCTGAAACTAAACCTTGTACTCGTAGAGGCAAAACGTCTAAATGAGAGCAGAAACGAAGAAGAAATAAGTCCTTTTTCTACAAAGTTATAGGGGTAGGCAGGCCAGTAAAATGGTACAAAAAGGCAAACCAACAAAATTGCTAGATAAAGAGGTAGTGAAAAATAAGGAGAGGGGGAACATATTCCTGAAATAAGTATACACCAATGTAGATGGAATGAGAGATCGAAGATACTGGAGTTAAGTGATGTAATACAGCTGCAGACACCAGACAATGTTGCACTCACGGAGACAAAACTTAAGATGTTATTTTAAATGAGGTCATATTCCCAAAGGGCTACTCAATTTTGAGATGGGACAGAAAAATTAGGAAAAGCGGTGGCGTTGCTGTGCTGGTGAAAGAACACCAGAAGGTGAATGAAATAATGATTGCCAATCCACAAAAAGTTGACGTAATAGCACTAGAGATCTGCCTTGAGGATGATAAACTAATGATCATAAATGCATATAGTCCACCGTCAAGCAACACATGGCCAAAGGAGGAGCTAGATAGTAAACGAGAAGGTCTTATTTGTCTAATGTCTCGCTATAATGAGAGACATTATAGCGAGAACGAATAAAGATAGATCACGACTGTTGATAGTCGGGGACTTCAACTTGAAATCCATACACTGGGAAGCATATGAAGCCAGAACAGAGAATTTTTAAACCTGTAGATTTGTAGACCTCATCCTGGAAACATTCTCGACATATCAACATGTTAAACAAGCTACGAGGATGAGGGAAGGGGACGTTCCCTCCATGCTAGATTTGATATTTACCAGGAAGGAGGAAGAGGTATTTGATACTCCGTACCTTCCTTCCTCGGGTAGAAGTGACCATGTCTTTCTGGGAATAAAGTATGCAATGCATTGTAATCTGGAAGAAAATAAGGAGGTTGAAGCAGTTGAAAAACCTGACTTCAGGAGAGGACATTATGGCAACCTTAGAAATTTTTTTAGTGAGTATAATTGGACACACTTGTTGCTAGGCAAGGAAGTAAATGAGATTTATGTCAAGTTTTGTGAAATATATAATAAAGGCACAAAAAATTTATATCAAAACAGAGATGCAGAACTAGGAAACAGGATAGGTTTAACAGAAATTGCGAGAGGGCCAGAGACCAAAAAAAAAAAAAAAAATGGAATCTATACAGGAAGAGGCCAAACCCCCAAACATACCAGCGATACAAAGATGTGAGAAAGAATTACACGGCAGTGAGGAGAGAGGCAGAAAGAAATTTTTAAAAAGGGATTGCAGACAAATGTAAAACAGAACCAGGTCTACTCTATAAATTCATAAACAACAAATTGCAGGTAAAGGATAATATTCACAGGTTGAAAATGGGAAATAGGTTCACGGAAAATGAAAAGGAAATGTGTGAAACATTAAACGAAAAGTTCCAAAGTGTGTTTGTACAAAATGAAATCTTCAGAGAACCAGACACAATAAAAATTCCAGAGAACATAGAGCACAGAGGTGTCTAGAGACGAAGGGGAAAGAATGCTCAAATAGCTAAGTAAGAACAAAGCAGTTGGTCCAGATGGAGTTTCACCATGGGTTCTGAGAGAATGTGCACCTGAGCTCAGCATTCCACTTCAACTGATTTTTCAGGCATCCCTGTTTACAGGAGTGTAGCTGATGTGTGAAAAAGGCTAACATAGTTCCAATCTACAAAAGTGGCAGTAGGGGGAGACTCCCTTAATTATAGACCTGTATCATTGACAATTGTCATAGTCAAAATACTGGAAAAAATAATTAAAACTAAATGGGTAGAACACCTGGAGAAAAACAATATAATATCAGACAGGCAGTATGGTTTTCGATCTGGAAGATTCTGCATAACGAACTTACTCAGTTTCTATGATCGAGCCACAGAGTTCTCTCTTGAACACCCTCACAGTGTTCAAGAGAGAACTTGACAAGCACCTTCAAACGAGACCTGATCAACCAGGCTGTGATTCATACGTCAGCCTGTGAGGAGCCGCGTCCAACAGCCTGGTTGACCAGGCCGGCCACGAGGAGGCCTGGTCGACGACCGGGCCGCAGGGACGCTAACCCCTGAAAACACCTCAAGGTAACCTCAAGGTACAAGTCTCTCTCTACCTTCCCAACTGTGCTGGTTCTCTACTTCTCTTGGAAAATCTCCTCCAAGTATCTCGCAGCTTCAGTCCGAGACAAGACTAACATTGGCAGTGCGTTTTTGGATTTGTCATACAAGATTACAGCTCCTATCATATACAATATTCAGCAGATCTTGGCACTATCTTCAGGGAAACGAAACTACTATATGTGTCTTCACTTTGGACTTTCTCCCACAAACTAGTACAGTACAAATAGTTAAAACTCCAATATGCACCATTTAATTTCTTGAAATAAATTTTCTATTCATTGTTTAAATTGCTAAATATATTTCATATGCACAGATTATAACCTGACAAATTTGTCACCCACACTTCCGTGGAAATAAACATTCCATTCAGCTAGTCTGTACGAGTCTTGAACCGCGAACCCCATGCGGGAGAGGCCGTCGCTCTATCAACTGGGCTATGAGTAGTCTTAAAAAGGAACAATTCCAGTATGGCAGCATCCTGCTGCCAAACTGGAAATTTTTGACAATTTATATGACGAGGGTCAGTAG
The DNA here is from genome assembly GCF_040958095.1 of Procambarus clarkii. Classification (NCBI taxonomy): domain Eukaryota; kingdom Metazoa; phylum Arthropoda; class Malacostraca; order Decapoda; family Cambaridae; genus Procambarus; species Procambarus clarkii. The sequence goes on from NC_091162.1 coordinate 22,471,247, forward strand.
TTCCTCCGAGCTTCAGTAGTACTCGGGGAAAGTCGAAAATTCCAGTTTGGCAGCAGGATGCTGCTTCTGGAAACTTTCCTTTTTAAGACTACTCATAGCCGAGTCGATAGAGCGTGGGCCTCACATGTATGGGGTCCACAGTTCAAGACCATACAGCCCAGGTGAATGAAATAATCTGACTTTTTTTTTATTATTTATTTATTTATTTTTTTTATATACAATACATTAAATTTCTAACCTCCATGGCAATATTATTCAACTGCTGTACCCTCCAACACGAGGGATGAAAATGGATTCAGCAAGACAAGACTGCTCAGGGGTAGAAGAAACAGGATCAAAATTAATGTGAAACATCTAATACCCCTGAATCCCCCACCCACAGCTAAGCCCAAGAAGAAGAGGACCAATGGCCCCCAGGGGGTGACAGATGTAAACACAAGTAACCCTGGGTGTGTGTGGGGGGGATGGGAGTCTGGATAGCATCCCAGCAACTGCTAAAATATACAATTATTGCAATGATTGTTTTGCCCTAAGTCAAAACTGACCACCAAACTGATTCAGCACAGTCCCACTAAACCTCCCATCTTACCCCTATCCCCCACCAAAGGAGTGTGTTGACCACAAGGAACCGTAGCCCCCTGGATCAACTCAGCTTCCAGATGAAGGATAATGGGGAGTATTCAGGTTACCATGCACGATACATGGGTGGCATGGTGCCACAGTGGACAGCTTGGTCTGACTCCTCTCCTTCAGCCAGAAGAGGGACTTCATAAGCCACACTCAACTGCCCTCCAGATCATCAGAGTAGCTCAAGCCCCCCCGCCACGTCAAGGCGCTGTCCATGGGAGGGAACTGAATGTAACAAGGAAGTTTAAGTATACTATTAAAAAAACAAGGACATCAACAGAGAAAAGGTCATAAACGACCTAGACCAGATAGACCAAGCTCAACATGATGCCAAATTTATCCACGACAAATCAAGAGTTACAAAAAATTGTATGAATGAGTTTAATTGTAATGTATGTTTAACTATTGTTTTGTTTTGTTCCTTGGTTGCAAGTGTTATTTTCTATTTGCTTATGCCTCCAAAGTATAGAAAATGGTTATTATTCCCCTCAAACTCTGATCTTTGCCTCGGACAGCTTAGGGTAGTTGTCTTGAAGGTTACATAAAGGCTGCCGACTCCTTGCCCAGAACCGTGACAATACGTCACATCTATAAAAAAAAGGAGCTGGAAGCCTTAAAGTGACCAACATGACATCTTCCCCCAAGTAGTCTAAGGCAATGGTCAAAACAAAGTTTGATGGGAATAATAGCCATTTTCTATACTTTAGGGACCTGAGAAATTAGAAAATAACACTAGCCAGAGATAAAAAACTGTGTTACAAAGTGTTACTTATAGTAAATATCATACAGACAACATGACATGATAAATCAAATGTTAAAAATAATAAATCGTCTTTTTCTGGTGGCTCATTAAGTAATTCACCGAGATATAGTACTGGGGCTACTCAGCATTATGCCAGCACACCAAGCCTCCGAGATCCACCCGAGCCTACAGGGAGCGAGGGCAAGAATCTGGACTGTTCTACGAAATGAGGGAAGCTTGGGGATCAAAGATAAAAAAAAAATAAATCCCCCACTAAAGTACAAGTACATCAAAACAAGCAACTGGTTGAAAGAAAAAGAGTCCCGAGGGAAAACACTTAAAAAAAAAAAAAAAAATGCTGTGGGGTAGTTAAACACCCCACAACAATGTGGGGGTGTTGACTGGCTCAAGGTGGCAGCCCAGGTCATCTGGGGTCCCCACCAGGTACCTCATTCATGAACTGCCTGAACAGAAACTCTTCAACTCCCTCATGGCAGAAGGGAAATGGTGGATATGGTATGCTAATGAGTGGCCACATCAACTTCCCAAAGCTAACTCACAATTGTGCCTAAACAAAGGAAGGCCTCCTTTTCTGAACGAGAAAAACAAAAACAAATTAATAAAGAAAAGCTGGACTTGGGTTACTCCATGGGAGAAGATGGCAGGAAAGAAGGGCTCAGAGCCAAAGAATATCAGCGCCCTGCCAAACACCCAAGTACCACAAGCATAACGAGGCCATCCACTAAGTAGCAATAAGCAAACACCTGGTTGGATCAAAAGAAACCCCAAGAACACACATTTGCTGTAGCTATCAAAGCTCAAGACTGTTTATGTATTTAACCATCAAAGCTCAATACAGTATAAGTAAAGGCAAAAAGCAGAGCCCTGTCTGTATAAGGCTGAGAGCAGAGCCCTGCAAGAGATGGATATGTCAAAATGCTATCCAAATAGCTGCAAACATCCAGCCTGCAATGACCACATGCCATAGGTAAGGTGCCCACTTTCTCTGACCGATGTAGTGACAACTAGAGATGAACCCCAGATGAAATCCAACATGTCCTTGAAAAGCTAGAGCATCAGAGGAGAGTACCATAGGACTGAACTTGGAAAAGGAACAGAATAGACACGAACTAGAGGGTAAACCACTCAGGTAAAGTTCAAGCTGTAAAAGCAGCCAATCCTCCTAAGTTTTCCAGTGTCTAGAAACTGTCACACTAAAGTTCCCTATCCTAACCTACCAGAAGACCCAAAACAGAAAATAGGACAGTATATCAATATCACGAGCCACTACCATATTCTAGTACGACAATTTTTGCTCTTAGATAAGAGTATACGTCAAAATGAGACATTTTATTTGGTGGACGGGCTGGCAAATGGCTGCTCAATTTCCCAATGGGAAGCCAAGGCCATTCCAGCCCCAGCCAGTAGCACAACTGGACCGAACATGGCAGAGGAGAAAAGGCCCTCCTGATTTCCCAGACAAAGTCTTGGCCAAGTTAACTAGAATACCAAATGACAAAGCCCAAACCAGCCATTTGTAAATGTAGGCCAGAACGTGAATCTCTAAGAAGTACTGTATGTCAAAAGACCACTCAAGTCAGTCTAGTGAAGATTCTAGGAGCCCCACTGCCCCTAACCCTGAATGTCATCCTGAAACAAACCAGCAGGGAAGCCAGGAGCCAGGGAATAACCCGATAACCCACATCAGCCTTCAACTTTGAAAACCTGGATTGTACCTGAAAATGTGTCAAGAGAAGGCATAAACCACCACTGCATACAGGCATACAGCTGACCCCCCAGACTATCTTGAGGTTATCACTGAGATGATTTCGGGGCTTTAGTGTCCCCGTGCAAACTACCGGCCAGCACAACCACCGGGCTTTGCACATGAACTGCAACACATACACCACCCAGGGTGAGGCCCCCAGGGGCTGACTCCCAAATCTTCTCAAGAGAAAACAACACAGACAGGAGCAGTGCCAGTGGCAATCAGAGAATGCAACTCCAGCAACTTATATCCAAAGCAAACAAGTGATCAAGGCACACACAGCAGGTTGACATAAAAAACAAGCCCCCTTCCCCCACCCCACCACACACACACACCAGTCCAAGGGATTGCCAAAATGTAACTGAAAAGCTAGCACCCTTAGAGCTGGGAAGAACCAGAAGGACCCTGAGCCATGGGCACACCAGGTGTGGTACCTGGCTTTGGAGGCCTCTAGGTAGGTAGTTTGGGGAGATGGAGGAAACTCCTTCCCAGAAACATGTATATAAAGTTGTAAAGAGACACACACAACAGCCCCAGTGCAGAGCAAAGTCCAAAACGGACAGTTAATATTTTGTTGAAATTTGAAGCCTAAAGAGCATCTAGGTACTAGGTGGTTATCTTGAGATGATTTCAGGGCTTAGCGTCCAGGCCTCCTTTTTGTTACACATTCCCCAGGAAGCAACCCATAGCAGCTGTAACTCCCAGGTACCTATTTACTGCTAGGTGAACACATCAGGACGAAAGAATCTCTGCCCATTTGTTTCCGCCTACGCCAGGGATCGAACCCAGAACCTTAGAACTACAAAACCTGAGCGCTATCCACTCGGCCGCCAGGCCTCTAAAGGTGGTGACAGCACCAGGCACGTGATTGACAAGAGTGGATGGCTGAGGCCCACAGGTCATCATGGTCACCACTTGATGGCAAGCAAGTGATGCTAACTAGCAATCAGTCCTAGATGTCAAATGTGTACATAATTCATGTCAGGGTTACAAATGTTGTTCATGCAGCTGTTTTGGTGCTTTCTATCTTTCTGGTGGATTTTCACTTTGGTTCCATGGCGATCTTGTACCTCCAGACTCTCTCATGCCTCTCTTGAAGGGACCAGATTCTGGTCCTGGTGGGTAGCTCAAGGAGCCACTGAGGGACCCTCCTGTAAAAACCTAGCGTTGAATGTAATGAAAGGCAACTTTCTGGTGGGGCCTCGGTGGTTTTCTGAAGCTATCTCACTCAGATGGCTTCCCAAGAAGTCCTGAATAGCTTATCAGGGAGCAGAGCTAGAATCTGGCTGCCCTTCACAGAAGCATAGGGTACTGTAATGATCACCGACATTTAGAAAACATCCAGAAAGTAAGCAAAGTACAGTAATACAAACAATTGCAAGATTTCCCACAAATGAAGTACTAAAACAGTCAAATGACTCCACAAAATATTCACTTGAAATTAGCTTTTAACTTCCTAGCATGAATAGCCACCAAGAGATGACAGTACCTTCAGGAGCTCCCAGGAGCTCTTAGCAGGTCTTGGCCTCTACACCATTTTGAGTTAGACCAAAGCCGATAGACCATGAATCGAGGAACTTAGTAAAGGGAAAGGGAATTAGGAGGCACTGAGGGCATACCAGAAGAAGCATTTCATTTCAATCAACAATAGAGAAATAGTAAACACATGACTTACTAGGGAGGAGAGGCAAGTGCCAATTGCACCCACAAAGATGAGTTACCTGGAGCTGATTCATCATCAGATAGCAATGTTGCTATAGGTGGAACAGATCCTCTGGAGGTAGCCTTGGAATAATAGATGGAGTAGATGGTAGGAATAGAGATGCCAACTGGGAATCCGAAACCAGGTCCAACCAGGACCAAACCTGGGCCAGAACCAACTTGGATTTTTTCCAGTTCACCAGGAACCCAAATCTGGCAAGCAGAGAACCCAAACCAGCCAGTCAAGATAGGCCAGGATATGAACCCCCCCAAAATGTAGCAAGGTTACAACTTCCTACTAAAGATCCAAGGAGCCAACTTCAAGCCAAAGGGCTTCTCACCTCACCTTGAGGTGAGAAGCCCCACAAGAAACCTTAGTCAGTCCCCTAGGATCTCAGGTGAACAGGGACATGCCAGTGCATGTTCTTGAGGTCCACAGACACCATCCAAGAATCCTCCTGCAACACCAGGAGAACCTCATTGAAAGTGGTCATATGGAATGTCAGAAAGAATGAAGCTGTTCAATCCCAAGTAGTCAAGTGTACCATGGGTCTGACAAGTCCTGCTTTGTGACCAGGAACAACTGGAACACCCACGGCACAGAGAAAGGTAACTCGACCGCAACCATGTCGAATCGCATCACGACGACTGTCCACAGATGAAGGGATCTCCTGAGCTTAACAGATGGGAAAAGGGGTGGATCAAATCCACTAAAGACCCTGAAAGAAACACCCAGAAAATGGACCAGATGTTCCCCACAGCACCATCAAAGATGTGGACTATAAAAGAGCCCACATGAAGCCTCCAAGCAGAACCACCCTTCCACAGTCCTGCATGTGATTGCGGAATCAAGTAGAATAGGCACAAGCAAACAGACAGACAAGGACATGGGAATCCGACTCCACTGGAGGCCTACCCTGACCTCAGGGCAGGCAAGACCTCAACCCTGCTGGACCTGCTACGAGCAGATGGGACAGAACCCCTCTGTAAAAGAATGAGATTAAGGGATGAAAAGCTGCAGCAGTGACTGAAAGAACAGCAAAAACAGCTTCCTAATGAAAGAAAAGAGGCAAAAACGAGATTGCAGACAAAAGAACTAGTATGCCAAATCTACAGTGGAGCAGTACAGCCCACCAATTTGTGAGAAAGGCCAAGTAAAACCCCCACCCCCACCTCCCAAAGGAGGGAGGTTGAACAACTTGGGCAGCATTGTTGAGGCAAGAATTGCAGGCAACAAGGCAGCAACAGACAGCAGAACATCCAAGCAATTACAGAGCTAGTCAGAGAACAGCTCAATATCCACCCAGACATGCAAAATGGATTCCATGTGGGTATATATCATAACTCTGTGATCCATCACAATAAGGGTTCCAGAGAGTATGGCAGTTAGACACACAACTGCCTTTTACCCATGCAGAGCACTGAGCAAACAAGTAGTTCACAGGCAGCTCAAAAGAAGCACTGTCCAAGAACACATGAAAGACTGAATTCACTTTCCACTATGCATAGCATCCAAATTTTGAAAAAAAAAAGTCATGCCATGCCTGCAGGGGAAGGTGACGGTTGTTAGCATGCCAAGACAAATTAGGGCCCTCATATTGAAACCAATATACCTGGCATCTTTTGAGTTCAGGGCAGGGGGGAAGCTGACCAACTCAAAACAGACTGTGTTCATAAGGAAAGTGAGGAACTGAAAGAAGTCCACCCAAGCCGAAGAAGACAGAAGACAAAACACAAGACAACAGAACCCACTTCAAATAAGGCATTTTTGCAGAACCGAACAAGACATGAGGGGGAAAAGGCATGCAATCCGGCTCAAATATGAGGAGAAAAAAGTTCTGCAGATGAAATAAAGATCCTCCTCAGGCTCTCCCCAAACCCTGAAAGTTGGCCATATCAACCCCAGAGCCAAGCTGCATTCCAAGCCCAATTCGTGAAATATTAAGGCATTGCCCCATGGAAAGATTGGAGCTATGCAAACCTACCTGTGAAGTAGAAGACTCCAAATCCCCGGTAAGGAGGAACTGCTCAACAGTCTAAGTTGTTGATGTAGATGTGGCAGACCCCAGAGGCCACTGAGCTACACCCAAAGCTAAACCATGCTTAGATTCCAAATCCCTTGGTGAGGGAAGAACAGATGCTGGACAGACCACATCAACAGAGGGAGGAGGAGGAGGAGGAGGAGCAAACTCAGAGTACCTAAACACCACAGAAGGCCAGCTCCAGGGCATCCAGCAGAGCACCAGGCTACATACCACAGACACTGGCAACATGTCTTGAGGCACACTCATATAAAATAGAGACCCAGTAAATGAAAATGTCAAGCCTTAGTTTTGAAGGTGTCACCAACCCAATTAGTAGTATAGCAAAGACAAAGAATGACAGTCAGCATGTAGTAAGGCCAACAGACACCCATCAACCTTGTAAGGATAGTAGATTGATACATTATGAGCCATGTTGCACACCTGAAGAAATAACCAAGCAAGACATCTAGACACTAGGGATGTTCACTGAAGGAGCCAACTGCAAATGCAGACCCAAGGATAAATGAGACTGTGAAAGGTATCATCGGCAGGCCATATGAAGCCTCACATGACCTCTTGCACACCCACAGCAAAAAAAAAAAAAAAACCTAAACCTAACAATCAAAGGGCCTTGTAGAAGAGCAAAAGATTCTTGCACTACCCAGAGTGAGGCACTCTACGAAGTAGAGTGTTTGGCTTCTCGGGCCAAACTTCCAGACTCGCCAGAGAAGTCACTGTCAGAGCAGGGGAAACATTAAAGTGTGCTTAGGGAAGGGCTGTCCTAAACAAATGCAGCTCATAGTGAAGAATAGACCAAGGCCACACAAGAGGCGAGGCATAACACACACTCACGAAGCAAATATCAAAGTTTGGAACACTGCACAAGCAAGTGGTCCAGATGGGACGTGTCCAAAGGATCACCTACACTTATATTCAAAAGAAGTAAGACTCGCTACAGCCAGCAACTTGGGGAACTCTGAATTAACATACAGTACATCAGCAACAGGACCAAGGCTAAGATGGAGTTGGAGGCCAAGAGTTCCAGGTGGTGCCGCCACCTGCTGATGGCCAGTCGTGACTAATGGGGTCCGACCTAGTTTCCCAGTGAATCATTTGTGGGGTCACTTTGCCATTTCTGTGCTTCATTTTTATCTAAACCAGTGCTTCCCAACTTTTTATCTCCCATTCTCCCTTTTTCAACCATATTCACACTTGTGGATCACATACAACAAATTAGTTCAAGCTAGAAAAATTGACAGTATCCATTGCTACAATAAATACATACATTCATACATCACAAGCCTTGTATTGTTATTCTCAGTTAAAATTGCATATTTTGTTAGAGTACAATACAAAACATTGCATTAGTTCCATGGACACCACCAATTAGGAACCACTGCTCTAAATGTCGCAGTTGTCTGTATTACTTGTCACAGTTGTCTCTATTACTTCGCTGATATTTTCTCAGCGAGGGCTATCTTATCAATCCCCTGCTCCCTGTGTCCCCTGAGGGGACCAGGTTCTGGCTCTGGTCGGCCATGCAGCACTGATGGCTGATGCAACGTGGTAGGGGTAGCCATTTCGGCAAGATAGCTTCAGGGAGACATTGTTTGGGCCCCCTCCGGGAAACCACTATTACAGGCTCTAAACATTATTTGGAAATAGAGCCAAGATACTGGTGTTATCCCCCACACACTTAAAAACAGTGGAGATTGCCCCACTCCAAAAAGGAGACAATAAAACAAATGCAAAAAATTATATACCAATAGCACCTTATACCACCAGCAATCACCAATCCAAATACCTTGGAACCAACACAAACTGAACATAAGGTAAGGTAATTACTTTTTTTTATCAAGAATTTTCATTGTATTGTCACAGATACCTGGAAATTGATCCCTGCTTCATACCACAAGAATTGTATTAATCTGACTCATCAAATCTAATGGTAAGTACTAAATGGAGATGAAAAATGAAGTACACACAAGAATTAACATATATATATATAACCAATGTTGACACACATACAAATGCTCTGTTACACATTGGTTCAGCTTTTGATGATACTTCTCTAGTACAATTCCTAATTGCCTGGTAACGAGTACAAGGAGCAACTACTGCCAATATTTCAGTGATGTACACTGTTCACCTTCAGAACACCAATTAATCAAGTGTGGCCATAGCAACTCTTGCAGGGTCATATAAGAATATACTGTATATACTTAGTTATGTACATACCTATTACACAAAAACATAAAAATATGGTCTCAAAACCAGTGAATATCCACACCAACAAAATGTGATAGAGCAAGCAATGAGTGACTATAGCATTTGACCTGATTTGCTTAACAAGCAATCAGTACAGTGATTTAGCAAGCAACTAGTGAATGAACAAAAATGCAAGCAACAGTATACTTCAAATCTTACTACAGTACTGTACTCACCTTTTTAGTTTCTAGCGAGCCATCAGACGTGGACTCTCGTCTTTGGGTGCGCTTTTTCAGCTTGCCTATTTCAGACGGTGAAGAGGACTCCACCACTTGTCCCTCCAGTACCAGCGGGTACTGCTTCTTCAATAGCGTTAGACCTTCGATGAAATAAGGCCCATACAGGTCACCAAGCTTACACGAATGACTGTAGTTCTTGCATAATGAGCAATACCAGGAGGTATCTTTGGAGAAGGCATCGTAATTGTTATGAAGTGTGCTGTTATAACCTACTTTGGCAGTCTTTTGCTTAGCTTCAATCTTACAGTAAAACTGGATGCTGGATTTCCGTATCGTTTTCTCTTGCTCGTCCTCATCCCGGTGAGGGGTATTGACAATTACTTCTCTACACCTAGTTTTATCTAATCGAATAAAAGGACCTCTTCTTTCACAAGTTTCACCTTTTTTCCTTCCATCTTCACTTTTTTTTCTTAATTCTACATCATCACTTCTAGACTTATTATAATTTTTTATTTTCCCTTTACTAAATTTTCCTTTCTTGGCACTAGAAGCTTCAACTTTCCCTTTCTTACCTTTGTCTTTCTTGAGTCCCTTCTGCTTGGCAGGTCCTGCTTTGCCATGTTTCAGGGCTGTTGGCACAAAGTTATTATCACCACTAATATCACTAGCCATACTCAAGAGATTACTTCGAGTACCACTTCCTCTGCTCCCACTTTCACAATCACTGGAATCAAATTCATCATCCTCTCCAATATCATTACCCTCACTATCTCCCCCATCATCACTTTCAGCCATACTGTCAAAGTTGTCAAAGTCCTTGGGGACGTAATCTTCATCTTCACTCTCTTCATCTTCCATATTAAGAAGCAATAGAAGATCATTCATCTCATTTTCATCCATTTTCCTCGGTGGACGAGAGGATCGTTTTGGACGTTTGTCCACATAACTTTCCTCAGTAGCTGCAGGAATACTGGAGGCAGTCTCTTCCAAAAATTTTGCAATATTCTCAACAGTTTCAGCATCCACATCCACATCAGTACCTTGAGGTACCTCTAAAGCATCTGGAGGAGCAATTGGTATACTTGAAGTCTCTGGAGCATCTAATGAAATTATAGGATTAATACTGGGTTCAGTAGGACTTGCTTCCAAAGTGTTTAATGCACACGATACCTCTTTTGCATCTGATTTTTCCTCCGTTTCCAAATTTGTAACTGAAGATTTTGATCTTGTTTCTTGGGACTCGGATATTGTATCCTGGATTTTAAGCGGTACATTTTGGGTTTCCAAGTCTGCTATCCGAGTCTCCAGTTTTGTCTCCTCAGTCTCCAATGCTGTGTCCTGGATTTCTGATTTTGTTGCTTGTGTTTCACACATACCATTCTGAACATCAGATTTAGTCTCTGATGAGTCAGTCTTTGTATCTTTGGCTTCATTGTTTACATCTGTTATCTCAGATTTTGTATCTTGAGTTTCAGATTTTGTATCCGGAGTCTCTGGCTTTGCATCCCGAGTCTCTGGCTTTGAATCCTCCCGAGTCTCGGGCTTCGTATCCTGAGTCTCGGGCTTTGAATCCTCTAGATTCTCAGGCTTTGCATTCTGAGTCTCTGACTTTGCATCCTGTTTGGCACTCGCCCTTCTAGCTCTCAATCTTCTCCCTCGAGATTCTGACTCCTCCATTAATTGTGTTATCACAGTAATAGTTTCGTCTGTGGAATTTTGACAAGATGCTAAATCAGGTCCATTGGAAGTCCCATCCACAGGTTGGGGGTTGTTTTGTACAAGATAATAATCGGCACCTCTCTTGGGTCTATTTTTGCGTGGAGTACCATCACATTTTGAAGTGTCACTGACTGGGGAAGTAGGTACACTTGTGCTTGATTCATGAACCAAGGTTTTATCCTTGCTATATGAACCTTCTTGAGTGATGCTGGTTATACCACTACAAGTTTTAATGTCATCAAGTGTACCTTCAGGTACAAGTTCATACTGTTTGGTTTCATGTGGAAGCACACTGTTTTCTTTGCTGACTTCATTTTTTGTCTGAGCTCTTTTGCTCTTCGAGGATTTGCCAGCAGTCTTTTTTTTCCCCTTGCCCCTCCCTTTGGCTTTTGGTTTAGTTCCCACGGGCTTTGTAAGTTCACATTTTATTTCTGTTACACCAGTTTCTAACCCATCCGCTGACCCTATTTCTTGTTTTCCTGCAAATTTATCTACACATTTTACTAAATTTGTTTCGCACTTTATAGAAGACTCTTCAGTTTGCAAGAGTCTCTCCACTGCAGGCTTTTGTTCATCAGTTTCTAGTATGGAAGGTGTCTGTGTTTCATCACTGTTTATCTGTTGGTCATTCAGAGGGTCTCCACTTCTTCGGCCCCTTTTTCGAATTTTACTACTTGGAGACCCTACTCTTTCAACTGGTTGTGGTACCAAAGCTGCCAACTCTATACTTTTTTCATCCTTATCCTCTTTGCTTTGTGCATTGCCCGAGATCAGCCCTGAGAAAGATGTGTTATTTTTTAAGTTGCCCGACGGAGAAGATGGAAGGTTAGAATCCATGGATTCATTACCCTTGGCAGTAACAATTTCCTGGTTGTCTCTAGTCCTATTCCTCCTACTACTTCTTCTTGGAGATATCACATTTCCATCTGCCTTGGCTGCATTATCTGTAGCTGGAGTATCAGTACTCTGAGAATCTTGTATAAAGATGTCCTCGGATAGAGGTACTGTTTTGCTTATATCAACACTACTCTCTTGCAAAAGACTAATTGTTGTGCTCTCCGACGATGGCATCTCGGCCAGAGATTTTGACAAATCTCTGACAGGCGGAGAGATACCTCGAAGCCATTCTTTGTTTCTTTCTGAAATAGGGCTGCGAGAACTGGAAAAAAACTTTGGTGACCGTGGAGACTTCGCATGTGGTTCTCTTGGTCTAGGGCTAATACTTGATTTTGCCAGCTCAAGTGGTGACTTTGAATTTTTTTTAGGGCTGCCACCTTTCTTTCTACCACGTTTTCCCTTCTTTCCTCGACCAACCCCATCACTATCAGTGTCGTTAAAATCATACACATCTGGGCTGCACGAAGAAGGAGTAATGGGTGGTGGAGCAGGAACTCTCAAATCTGGCTCATGAATCAGTGTTGTGTCCACATGCAGTGGTTCTGTAATACTTGAGAATTCTTGTAAACCAGGAGCCACCAACCTCCCTCTACCCCTAGTAATGCCACGAAGGACACCACGGCCGCGCCTCCCGCCAGGAGGAGAGTTATGAGATGACTTTCCTGGAGATTCTTCCAGTGGAAGAGTTGGAGGAGTGCTTGGGGGATCACTTTGAACTTGTTGCTCTGGGCTAGGATTACTCTCGCCATCTATCCTATCCCTAGTATCTTTTGTTTTACGACCTTTCTTCTTCAAAGGAGTCGTATCGGGCGAAGAGTCCTCATTCATTTCTAATACAGGATCTGTGCCATCCTCCGCATAAGAAACTGCCCTTTTTTGCCTAGTCCTTCTCTTAGTATCACTACACTCCTCTAGCTGCCCGTCAACCTGAAATTCCATTTCTGTTACCGAATCACTTTCCGATTTTCTTTTTCTAGCATTTTTTCTTGCACTATCAAATATTTCATGATCGCCATTGAAATAATCTTGATCATTTTTGCCTAAATTTTTATGTACATCACTATCAGTTTCACAATTTTCTGTATTCACATTTAACAAAGATTGACTGTTGCTACTGCTACTAATTGCATTCTTTACCACATCCTCACTAATTGCACTAACACCATTTACAGGGGTGCTCTCTATGTTAGGACTTAAAGTATGTGCAGTACTATCCTCACCTGACATGGAAACACTTACACTTGGTACACTATTTTCCCCCCTGTCACTTCTTCCTACCTCACTTATTGTGCTGTTACCTAACGGATCACTTACACTGCTGGTATCATTTTCCAAGTACCTCGGAGAACATCTCCGTTTTTTGACGGGTGCTGTGGTGCCATCTACTGAAGCATTAATAGGAGGAGTCCTTACACTATTTAACTCAACTTCTTGCATGGTTATCTGGGACTGGGATAGGGGTCTTTGGGCCTCTTGAATAGAGTAAGTCTCTACTTCCTTAGGATGGGGCTCGAGGAGATCTGTTCGCACTTGTAACTGTTGTAGCGGCTGCGGGTGAGGGACAGGCACATCTGCTTTTCCTGATGTTGGTGTCTGAGTCATTTGTAGTAACTGACTGGCATTCAGATGAGCTGCTAAGAAAGGGTGGGCAAGGGCATGGCTCATGGCCTGACTCATACCCTGATTAGGAAATGCTTCTCTGGAAGGTGGCAGCCGCAAGGAAGGGTCAGCAGGAGAATTACTACGGAGTGAATCGTGGGGCGAGTCCCTGTGATCTACGGTACTCCTCGTCAGTAAAACATCATACCCCTGAGAATCATCCGAACTGGAGTCACCGCCCCCGCCACTTCCCCCTTCAGGCTGTGCAGTGATAGGGTATATGACGCTCTGTCGCCTAGGTTGTTCTTGTTTACGACGGTGTCTGGTTCGCTGATCCCCCTCGCTTTCACTTCCACTCTGCACCCGTCTACTATCACTACCCCCATCACCACTGCCATCAACACCACTAGCAACTTCATTAGCATCTTTTACTTTCGCAGGAGTACAGAGGACTTCTTGACTACTTATGCTGGTAGGTAAAGGATGAGAACGCGTTCTACCCGGAGAAGGCTGTGGGTCCTCATGCCTCATCTCTGAAGGAACAGACGAGCAATGTTTCCTACCCTGCGGAGAAACCTGCTGCAAGCGTGGAGCACCATGCATGGCTAAACCCTCACCATTCAGCCCAGCAGTAGCTGCAGTAACCAATGCTGCCGCTTGCTGCTGTTGCAACTGCTGTTGGTGTTGTTGCTGTTGGTGCTGATGTTGGAGCTGTAGTTGATGTTGCTGATGCTGTTGCTGATGATGCTGTTGTTGTAGTTGTTGCTGCTGATGCTGCTGTTGTTGATGCCTTCTTTGTTGTTGTTGCTGCTGCTGCTGTTGCTGTTGCTGCTGCTGCTGCTGTTGTTGATGTTGTTGCTGCTGCTGCTGCTGCTGTTGTTGCTGTTGTTGCTGCTGCTGCTGTTGTTGCTGCTGTTGCTGCTGGTGATGCGAGTTAAGTGGTGAGGCAGCATGTAAGGCAGCTGGATTAATTGAAGTAGGGGCTGGAATTGCACCAAGGGCAGCAGCAGCAGCAGCATACTGCCTAGCAGCAAGGAGGCTCCGGTATACTGTGGCAGCATCCCCACCGCTGGCTACCAGCTGCTGCAGGGAAGCCAAGGCTGAACCAACTCCTGGTGCCATGCCAGGGGGCAGTGGGGGGGTGGCTTTTGTCTCCCCTTTACTGGGCACCCGTCGACCCTCGGCACGGTTATCGGCCCGAGGCTCGGCTCGACCATCAACTTGACCTTCCCCATAGCTGCTGTAGCCATACAGTCGCATGTCACCACCGCCACCTGTAATAAGCCTAGTGATAAAATTGGTGCAAAGAAGACATAATAAATTGTGTGTGTGTGTGTAAGTGTAGTTACAGGATGAGAGTAGTTACACAGGATCAGTAGTTACAGAATCATGGTGTCCCAGTTGCCTAATACTCTGTCCTATGATGCTTTGAAACTGCTGATGGCTTTAACATTACCAGATTTTCACATATTGTTCCAATCATCTCCAACTCTGTATGCAGAAGATACCAAGGCTTTGCTGGTTGAAGGCCTTTGGTACTCAGATATTACCAATATGTATCTATTTTAGCATGTCTCACTTTAAATTAGCTTCCTTGATAATCAGTTCTATGGACACATGCTTCCTAAAATTTGGACTTTTACTGTTGGAAGCATAAATATTCAAATGATCTAGAGAATTGTATTTTGCAGTTTGTAATGTAGCTTCCCCCTCGTTGCCTTCCCCCCACAAGGCCTTTAACACTTGAAACAACAATCATCATGAGGTATACAAAACGCAAGCGCCTCCAGCTCCCAACCCCCTGTCGGATGCGGTGTTGAAAGATCGTTGTCTGAAGGGAAAATTCGAAGAGTCCCCCCTGGCGAAGTGGCAGTATACTTGCTTGGCATTTCACGAGCACTTTGGCCTGGGTTCGTATCCTGGCTGGAGAGGATTTACTTGGGGCCAATCCTTAACTGTAGCATCTGTTCACCCAGCAGTGAATTTGTAGTGAATGTGCAGTGAATGTACACATTCAGCAGTGAACTGATGTGTACCTGGTTGTTAAACAATTTGGCAAGTCGGAACAATGAAAAAGCCACTCGGAGAACAGTTTGCCATTAACCGAGGTTTGGCACCCAGGAAGGTCGGTGCCCCAAAATAGACCCCAATTGGCTGAAAATTGCAACCCAAGACCTAACAGAGCCTAAGAACTCTCCCCCAAGAAAAACAAGGTAACAAGCAAATCGTTATCAAACCACTTGTTCGCCACTTGTTCACCCTCCCCATCCCCACCCTAAGGAGGTGGAGGGGGAGGCCCCACCCATCCGAGCCGGCCACCTGCTCACCAGTTCGGAGACTGAGCAAACAGAAGGAAAACCACTGACCAGAGGGAGGGAGGGTGCCAGGGAGCCTCTAGGGCTCACCCAGAAAATGGCGTTTCATTACATTCAACACTGGTTTTCTGTGGGGAGCCCTGTCAGCTCCCTGAAGCTAGATACCCGAAGTAAAAGAGGGACTTATCCGGGAGGGGGTGCACCATCACGTTCCATAACGTTTTTACGTCATGGAATATGATGAAGACTGGACAACTGGCTGCAACCGACAGCCCAAGGCCACACAAAACTGCCGAGGGCCCGAAATGTTCGAAACGTAAAAAAAAAAGAACTGCAAGCAGCCGAATCAGGCTCTGGATTGGAAGAGAAATTGATCATAACCCATGCATCAGAGAAACAAAGCAAATAAACCTCCATAAAGAGTGGAAAAGTGGTGTATCCACAACAAAACAAGACTTTCACTTCAACTACCAGATGCAAGAGGCAATGTATTCAGCAGACAAACACCTCACCCTGTCTAACATCAACAATGGAGGACATAAATAGCCAGAGAAAAGCATGAAGATAGTACCTTCCTCACTCGAAAATCTGGGTAAAGGTAATGGTCTCTGTTTTTGACACGAGAAGCTATGGTACAATAATGTATGCATCCTTGCATACACAACTCTTCCCCCTCCAGACCCTCACTATGAAGATGACGCAAAGAACAACCTGGCAGAGGGTCAACTCCAGACTAGTTTACCCAATGGTGGCAACCAAAAATGTTAAGGTCACTCTGAAGAGAAAATCAGGAGGAGGCATGAGGAGGATTCAAACCTACACACTGGGTACTTCCAAACACACACACCTTAAACCATTGTACTTTTGAGAATAGTGTGATAATGTAATTACCTAAGTGTAGTTACAGGATGAGAGCTACGCTCATCGTGTCCCGTCTTCCCAGCACTCTTTGTCATATAACGCTTTGAAATTACTGAAGGTTTTGGCCTCCACCACCACCTTACCAAACTTGCTCCAGCTGTCTACCATTCTGTTTACAAAAGTGAATTTTCTTAGATTTCTCCAGCAACTTTGTTTCGTTAGTTTAAATCTATGACCTCTTGTACTTGAAGTTCCAGATCTCGGGAATTCTTCCCTATCAATTTTATCGATTCCTGTTACTATTTTGTACATAGTGATCATATCACCTCTTTCTTCTAGCTTCTAGTTTTTGCATATTTAATGCCTCTAACCTCTACTCATAGCTCTTGTCCTTCAGTTCCAAGAGCCATTTAGTGGCATGTCGATGCACCTTTTCCAGTTTGTTGATGTGCTTCTTAAGATATGGGCACCATACAACCACTGCATATTCCAGCTTTGGTCTAACAAAAGTCATGAACAATTTCTTTAATATTTCTCCATCCATGTATTTACAAGCAATTCTGAAGTTAGAAAGTGTAGCATAGGCTCCTTGCACAATGTTCTTAATATGGTCCTCAGATGATAGTTTTTTGTTTAGAACTACCCTTAGATCTCTTTCTTTATCAGAATTCTTTAAAGATTTCTCACATAATTTATAGGCTGTATGGGGGTCATGTTCTATTCCACATTCCATAACATAGCATTTATTCACATTAAATTCCATTTGCCAAGAGGTGCTCTATATACTTACTTTTGTCCAGGTCTTCTTGAAGGGCATGACAATCATCTAAGTTTCTTTTCTTTCCTATTATCGTAACATCAGCAAATATGTTCATGTAATTCTGTATTCCATCTGGTAGATCATTTATGTAGACAATGAACATTACCGGTGCAAGAACTGAACCCTGTGGTACTCCACTTGTGACATTTCTCCAATCCGATACATTGCCTCTGATTATTGCCCTCATTTTTCTATCAGAGAATTTTTCATCCATAATAGAAGCTTACCTGTCACCCCTCCAATATGTTCCAGTTTCCAGAACAACCTCTTATGTGGAACTCTGTTTAAAGCCTTTTTTAGGTCCAGATAGAGGCAGTCAACCCAACCATCTCTTTCCTGTAATATCTCTGTGGCTCGATCAAAGAAACCGAGTAAATTCGTTACACAGGATCTACCAGATCGAAAACCACACTGTCTTATATTATATCGTTTTTATCCAGATGTTCTACCCATTCAATTATTTTTTCCAATATTTTGACTATTACACTTGTCAATAATACAGGTCTATAATTGAGGGGGGTCTTCCCTGCTGCCATTTTTGTACATTTGAACTGTTAGCCTTATTCCACACATCTGCTACAATGCCTTTACACAGGGATGTCTACAAAATCTGTTGAAGTGGAATGCTGAGGTCAGGTGCACATTCTCTCAGAACCCATGGTGAAACTCCATCTGGGCCAACTGCTTTGTTCTTACTTAGCTCCTTGAACATTTGTTCCACTTCATCTCTAGACACATATGTGCTCTATGTTTGTGCTCACTTTGGAATTCTTATTGTGTCTGGTTCCCTGAAGATTTCATTTTGTACAAACACACTTTGGAACTTTTTGTTTAATGTTTCACACATTTCATTTTCATTTTCCGTAAATCTGTTTCTCATTTTCAACCTGTGAATATTATCCTTTACCAGCAATTTGTTGTTTATGAATTCATAGAATAGGCCTGGTTCTGTTTTACTTATGTCCACTATCCCTTTTTCAAAATGTCTTTCTGCCTCTCTCCTCACTGCTGTGTAGTTGTTTCTCACATCTTTGTATTACTTGTATGTTTGGAGGTTTGGCCTTTTCCTACAGTGATTACATTTTTGTGACTCTTGGTCTCTGGCCCTCTCGCAATTTCTGTTGAACCAATCCTGTTTCTTAGTGCTGTATCTCTGCTTTGGTATAAATCTTGTTGTGCCTTTATCATATATTTCACAAAACTTGACATACATCTCATTTACTTCATGTCCTAACAACAAGTCTTTCCAGTCAAATTTCTAAAGAAATGTCTGAGTTCCCCATAATGTCCTCTCCTGAAATCAGGTTTTTCCAACTGCTTCAACCTCATTTTCTTTCAGATTATAACACATTGCATACTTTATTCTCAAAAAGACTTGGTCACTTTTAACCATGGGAGGAAGGTACTGAATGTCAAATATCTCTTCTCCTTTCCTGGTATATATCAATCCAGCATGGAGGGAACATCCACTTCCTTCATCCTCGTAGCTTGTTTAACACTTTGAAATATGAATGTTTCCAGGATGAGGTTTATGAATCTACAAGTCCAAAAATCCTCTGTTCTAGCTTCATATGCCTCCCAGTCTATGGATTTCAAATTGATGTCGCCGACTACCAACAGTCGTGATCTATCTTTATCAGCTCTTGCTATAATTTCTCTCATTATTGTTATAAAACCCCCTCGTTTATTATCCAGCTCCTCCTTTGACCGTGTGTTGCATGGCGGTGGACTATATGCATTTATGATCGTTAGTTTATCATCCTGATTGCATATCTCTAGTGCTATTATGTCAACGTCTCGTGGATTGGCAATCATTATTTCATTTACCTTTAGGTGTTCTTTCACCAGCACAGCAATGCCACAGCCTTTCCTAATTTTTCTGTCCCGTCTCCAGACTGAGTAGCCTCTTGGGAATATGACCTCATTTAAAGTATCATCTTCAAGTTTTATCTCCATGAGTGCAAAAATGTCTGGTATCTTCAGCTGTATTACATCACTTAACTCCAGTATCTTGATCTCACTCCATCTATGTTGGTGTACGCAATTTTCAGAAACATGTTCCCCCTCTCCTTATTCTTCACTACCCCTTTCTTTACTGATTTTGTTCGTTAGCCTTTTTGTACCATTTTACTGGCCTGCCTACCCCTATCACTTTGTAGAAAAAAGAATAGATTTCTTCTTCATTCCTGCTCTCATTTAGACGTTTTGCCTCAACGAGGTACAGTTTCAGCTTCTGTCTTTTGAAGGATTTCGTTTGTCTTAACGACGATACTTTCCCCTTCCTCGTTACTTTCTAATTTTCTAGCATTCCTTAATACTCCTTCCATCTGTTTGGCACCGTTTAGGGTAATCCTCAAAGGTCGATCTTTCCCTTTTACGTACCTGCCAATTCTCCTGTAGTTGCAGACATTTTCATTGATAATAAGACCATCCACGAGGCTAAAAATTTTATCTACTACTTTTGCTTCTTCTATAGCTTTCTGACCTAGATGTTGTCTCCTTTTCTTTGCAACCAAAAATTATCAGGGACTTACTTTGATCAACTGTGTTTTGCACCAATTTAGGATTTCTTATCTTGAGGTTATCTTGAGATGATTTCGGGGCTTAGCGTTCCCGCGGCCCGGTCCTTGATCAGGCCTCTTTTTTTTTTTTTTTTTTTTTTGTTACACACCCCCAGGAAGAAGCCCTGTAGCAGCTGTCTAACTCCCAGGTACCTATTTACTGCTAGGTAAAAGAAGGGTGAAAGAAGCTTTGCCCGTTTGTTTCCGCCTCCACCGGGGATCGAACCCGAAACCTCAGGACTACGAATCAGAAACGCTGTCCACTCGGCTGTCAGGCCCGACAGACATTTGATGCCAGTTCCTTTCCGACTTCCAGCCTAATGTACGTTTTATCCAGGTTGCTGCAGTATTTTGCTTCTTTTACTGCTTCTTTTATTTTTTTCCTTCTCCTTGGCCACTTGTGCATAGGTAAGTTGCATATCCTTCTTGCACTTATATTCCCTGTGTAACTTCCTCCATCTGTACTAACAAAAGCTGTTTCTCCTGTTGAATTTCCTTACCTAACCTATTGTAGTCATGTATGTTTAAATTTACTTTAACTTCTTCCAAAGCTGTTTTTAAGAGTTTATTTTCCTCTTCCATGGCTTTGCAATTTGTTTCCAATTGATTCTTGTCCATGCATAAGTCTTTCACTAACCCCTCAAGACCTAATACTTTGCTTCGCAAGTGGTCATTACTTTCTCTCCATTTGCTGATTATTTCTAAATGAGAGATCATTATGGTATCTAATTTTGCCAACTTGTTGTGTAGACTGCTTATATCAATGCCTTCCTTCTTCATTGAAACACCCCAAAATCTAGCCGTTTTGTTTTTCTTCTTGCCGGCGGCCCTCTTGAATATCGTCGTCTGCATTGTGAACACTAGGGCAACTTTTTCTCATCCAATTTGTTCACTTTCCTTGGCACATTTGTGTTATCTCGCCTATTTTCCAGAGCACTACACCTTTATGTTCCTTGGGACACCACTCAGTATCACTGTGGTTTAAGCTGTGTGCTTGAGAGTACCCAGTGTGAAGGTTCGAATCTTCCTCATGGTTCCTATTGATTTTTTCATTGATATATCACATTAATTTGATTCCTTTGTGCATATCTCTGTTATCGGTCATCAGTGACAGCATCAGGTATTAGAACCCTGAAACTACTGCTGAAGTTAAATGGAAGAATGAGACGTGCAAATAAGCTCTGAAAGAGGCTGAGTGTTTTGACACCTTTCTCAAAATGTTTGGCAATGGTACATTCAGGTTCCCACAGGTTACACACCTCACCAAGAGTAAAAGATGGTTGAAAACAGTCCTTGTCCCCAGTGAGTCAGGAGCCTGGAACAGCCACAATGTCATAATTTTTCTGGTGATACAAGCTAATGGGAGCTACCCCAAAAGGGTAATGTATCCAGGGTAATGTGATGTAATGTGCATCATACAATAACTTGTGATGGTTAAATAGCACTGTATTTGTGTTACATTCAGTGCCACATGTAAATATGTAATGAATAGAGGGTTCTAGCAGTAAAAAATGTCAATTGTATTGAATAATATCACAACAGTAATTATATTCTGAACAACATCTCAGTCATTCTCAATACTACAATCATCAATAATCTTCATTTCTACATTCGTATCTGATGCTGCAGGAATAATCTGAATGCTGTGTCACTTGACCTAGTGTGACATCAATACAAGATGTCTATAGTATGACTAAATATCAGTCTAAATGTGGTCAATACTCTAAATCTTCATACAAGTTCAAATTAAAGCGTACACAAAATATCCTTATGAACTTTCACAGTATTTCCTTAAAGCCTATAATAAAATGTTATTACTTAGGCCCATGAAATGAATTCTAAAATCATAAGTGAAAAGCAAAATACTGTGTTACAAAAGCATTGATAATCCAAGACTTAAATCTACATTTATAGCAAATAGCTGAACTGTCAGATCAACAAATCAGGAAACAAAAAAGGCTTTAATGTAATACATGAAGTAATATTGTTTAATCAGATATAGTCAAATAAGAACTACCAAGGCTTTAGCCATCCTGATCATGCTTCTTTCCAGAACAAGAGTTCCCTGAACAAGAATTACCCACCTTGCCAGGCAGTCCCAAACCCTGGGTAGTTGTTGTACTGCAGTGACCTACTCAGCTCCCCCCACAAAGTAGCATTCCCTGCAGCTGTTGTCCCTCCATGACTAGCACCACTGCTGCCGCCACTCCCTCCACTGTTGCTACCAGGGGCTGTGACCCCACCCCCGCCATCTCCACGGTCGCGGTTGCTTCGTTCTGCACCGCCTCCGTCATTATTAAAGCCTGAAACATCGGTCATTGTTTTACACTTGGTAACAAGGCAACAAAAATTAATGTTACAGAATATAAATACTGTAAACTGTTTTCTGAGAGTGGTTCCCTGTAGTTAAGTAATAGTCAAGCCAGCCTGTGGTAGTTGCATCAAGATACGAGATCCATCCTTGAGTACCACAAGTCATGACCAGTACCTGGCTCCCTCTATAAGGTGAGGGAAGCTTGGGAATTAGAAATTACCATAAATGAGAAAATATTCCATCAGAAAGCATAAATGCAACAAAACAAGCAACCACATTCATAAAATTAAGTACCACAGACAACAAAGTTACAATAATTTCCACCATGCAATTACACTGATCATGTTGTGCCTGCTCATCACCAGCTGACAGCCCAGTTCACACAGGGTCTGCACCTACTGCTACATAAGCTATCACAAACTTTGTACAGCCTAGGAACACTGCTTTGTAATTGTTTCTTCCTGGAACGCCAAATGGTGGCTCCCTAGCTCCCTGCGATAGCTCCACACAGATGAGTCACGTCAGCCTTCGGAGTCCTAAATGGCCTACCAGGGACCAGAGCCAGAATCTGCACACACCCCCTTCACAAAGGCACAGGGGAACAGGGTATTCTTATGATCAGTCACTGACAAAACATCCAGAAAGTAACCAAAGCAATACAGCAACTGCAAAGCTCACACAGAGAAAAGAACAAAAGCAGCAAATGACTTGACAAATGATTCACTCAGTACAGTAGCTAGACTAGATCCTCCCCCCCCCCCACCCCCTAGTTAAAATTGACCACTAACAGGTAGCAGCACCACCTGTTAGTCTGGATGATGTTATCATCATCAGAACCTCAACCCTGCTGTTGATGTCCTCAAATACATATTTCCACAACTTGCTGGCATTAGCAAATCCCTCTTTTTCTAAGGTAAGTGTAAGCCATCTTTTAGACACTGTATTATGGGGGCCATTTGCTTGCATGTCATTCCAAACTTTGGTATTTGCTTCACAAGCACATTTTTCAAGCCTCGTGTGTTCCACAGACTTGGTTAATTCATAGTCTCAAGCTGCATGTGTTAAGGGTTACACTTGCAGGCGATGAGTCACAATAACGTGGCTAAAGTACAATCGATTTGAGAATGGTCCAGGACGGACCGAAATGTCGTCGTCCCTTCACCTTCTAGTGTGTGGTCTGGTCAACAAGGATTACACTTCCCTTGGTCCGAGAGAGTAACTTCTCTAGCAAGTTTTGGAGTTCACTCAAGAGGCCATAGTACTGTGTAGTGTCTCACCCTGAGTAGCGCAAGAGTCTCCAGCTCCCTTGTGAGGCCCTGTGATTGAGAGTGTTTGGGGTTTTTGCTGTTAGGTGCACTAGGATTTGCATCCTTGTCTATACCTGTCAATAATTTTGATGATCAACGTCCACGTGGCCCAGTCTCTGACCAGGCCTCCTGGTTGGTGGTCTGGTCAATCTGGCCATTTGAGGTTGCAACCAGTAGCCTGATGAATGAGTCACAGCCTGGTTGATCTGGTATTCCTTGAAGGTGTTTGTCAAGTTCTCTTTTGAACACTGAAAGAGGTCAGCCAGTTACACTTAGTTAGGAGGGGTGTTGAAAAGTCTTGGGCCTTTGATGTTGATCGGAGTTCTCTTTCAGCATACCTACCTTACATTTCATTTACCTTTTGACGATTCAAAGGATCATTGTCCCGCACACCTCTGCTTTTCAATGGACCTATTTTGCACATCGTGCCATGCCTTCCGGTCTCGTGGTGTTATTTCTGTGTGCAAATTTGGAACCAGTCCTAGTATTTTCCAAGTGTAAATTATTATGTATCTCTCCTACCTACACTCTAAGGTATACAGATTTAAAATGTTTAAGCAGTCTCAATAATTTAAGTGTTTTATTGAAGGGATTCTAGCAGTAAAAAATCTTTGCACACTCTCCAGGTCAGTAATTTCTCCAGATTTGAAAGGGGCTCTTAGTGCGCAGCAATATTCCACCCTAGAGAACACTAGTGTCTTGAAAAGTATCATCACTGGTGTGGCATCTCTTGTTTGAAAGGTTCTTGTTATCCAATGTCATTTTTCTTACAACTGTGACATCTACTTTGTTGTGTTTGTTAGAAGTAAGGTCTTCCGACATGATTACTCCTAAATCTTTTACATTGCATATCTTTCAATACTGTAGTAACTTCATTACAGTTACCATAGTGCAGTAACTGGAATTTAGCCTCACATTAAACACCATGTTATTTTCTGTGGCTCATTGAAGGATTATATTAACGTCAGATTGGAGGTTTGCCATGTCCTCTATATTGTCTACACTCGTGAAGATTTTAGCATCATCTGAAGGATGAAACAGTACTATAGTTTCTATCTTTGTCTATGTCTGATATGAGGATGAGGAAAAGTATCAGAGCAAGCATGGTACCCTGGGAAACAGCTTTTCAAGGTGGATAATCTGAATTTTACTTTGTTGATAATTACACTCTGGGTTCTGTTCTTTAGGTAGTTAAAGATCCATCCTCCTACTTTGTCAGTAACTCATTTTGTGTGCATTTTGTATGCAATAATACCATATCTTGGGGTGATTCTATGGTCACATTTGTCAAAAGCTTTTGCAAAATCTGTGTATATTACATCATTTTGCTTGTCTTCCATGGCATCTAAGGCCCTGTTATAGTGGTCTAGCAACTGTGAGAGGCAGGAGCACCCTGTTCTGAACCCATGTTGCACGGGGTTATGTAGATGTTGTGATTTCATGTGATATGTAATCTTACTTCTTAGCACACTTTCAAAGATTTTAATGTGTGAAGTTAGAGCTATTGGTCTATAGTTTTTAGCATCTGCTTCACTACCTGCTTGATGGGGCTCTGGGAGTTCTTCTACTCCCCAAGCCCGGCCCGAGGCCAGGCTCGACTTGTGAGAGTTTGGTCCACCAGGCTGTTGCTTGGAGCAGCCTGCAGGGCCACATACCCACCACAGCCCGGCTGATCCGGAATTTCTCTTAGAAAATAGTCAAGTTTTCTTTTGAAGATGTCCACGGTTGTTCTGGAAATATTTCTTATTGTCGCTAGAAGGACGTTGAACAACCGTGGACCTCTTATGTTTATACAGTGCTCTCTGATTGTGCCTATGGCACCTCTGCTCTTCACTGGTTCAATCTTGCATTTTCTTCCATATCGTTCACTCCGGTACGTTGTTATTTTACTGTGTAGATTTGGGACCTGGCACTCCAGTATTTTCCATGTGTATATTATTTGGTATCTCTCTCGTCTCCTTTCTAGAGAGTACATTTGGAGAGCTTTGAGACGATCCCAATAATTTAGGTGTTTTATCTCATCTATGCGTGCCGTATATGTTCTCTGTATTCCCTCTATTTCAGCAATCTCTCCTGCTCTGAAGGGGAAAGTGAGTACTGAGCAGTACTCGAGATGGGACAACACAAGTGACTTGAAGAGTACAACCATTGTGATGGGATCCCTGGAATTGAAAGTTCTCGTAATCCATCCGATCATTTTTCTGGCTGACGCGATATTTGCTTGGTTATGCTCCCTAAACGTTAGATCGTCGGATATCATTATTCCCAAATCCTTGACATGCTGTTTTTCTACTATGGGAAGATTCGATTGTGTTTTGTACCCTGTACTTATGTTTCAGATCCTCATTTTTGCCGTACCCGAGTACCTGAAATTTATCACTGTTAAACATCATGTTACTTTCTGCTGCCCAATCGAAAACTTTGTTGACATCTGCTTGTAGTTTTTCAATGTCTTCAGCAGAGGTAATTTTCATGCTGATTTTTGTGTCATCTGCAAAGGACGACACGAAGCTGTGACGTGTATTTTTGTCTATATCAGATATGAGAATAAGGAACAGTAGCGGTGCAAGGACTGTGCCTTGAGGTACAGAGCTTTTAACATCGCTTGGACTCGATTTTATCTGATTGACTGTTACTCTTTGTGTTCTGTTCGACAGGCTTGAGTATCCAGTGTCCTACTTTTCCAGTTATTCCCATTGACCTCATTTTATGAGCTATCACTCCATGGTCACATTTGTCGAACGCCTTTGCAAAGTCTGTGTAAACAACATCTGCATTTTGCTTTTCTTCTAGGGCTTCTGTGATTTTGTCATAGTGGTTGAGTAACTGACAGACAGGATTTTCCTGCTCTAAATCCATGTTGTCCTGGATTGTGCAATTCATTGTTTTCCATAAAACTAGAAATTTGATTCCTAATCACTCTTTCAAACACTTTTATTATGTGTGATGTTAGTGCAAGTGGCCTATAATTTTTTGCCAAGGCTTTACTCCCCCCCTTGTGCAACGGAGCTATATCTGCAGATTTAAGTGCTGCTGGTATCTCCCCTGTATCCAGGCTCTTTCTCCATATTACGCTGAGTGCTCTCGCTACTGGTACTTTACATTTCTTTATGAATATTGAATTCCATGAGTCAGGCCCAGGAGCTGAGTGCATAGGCATATTGTCAATTTCTCTTTCAAAGTCTTCCGAGTTTGTGGTAATATCCGTTATATTATCTGCAGCTTGAATGTCATTCATAAAGAAGCTGTCTGGGTCATCAACTTTCATGTTGTTTATTGGTGTGCTAAACATAAGCTCATACTGGCTTCTTAGAATTTCACTAATCTCTTTGTTGTCCTCTGTGTATGTACCTTCATTTGTAATTAACGGTCCAATACTGGTCGAGGTTTTGGATTTTGATTTTGCGTATGTGAAAAAATATTTCGGATTTTTCCTTATCTCTTGTATAGCTTTCTGTTCCAATTACATTTCCTCAGACTCATATGATCGCTTCAACGTTTGTTCTATTCCTTCGATCTCCCTGCTTAGGCTTATTTTCCTTGCTTGTGATAGTTGTGTCTGTAACCTAACCTAACCTAACCTAACCTGGGGTACCTCCTTTGTGAGGTGGTGCAATCTCTGTTTGAAATGTGTAAGGAATAACACCTGTATTTAGACCGTCTCTTAAAAGGTGTTTTAGGCCCTGTAATGATATTTTTGTGCAATTCTTGATGAATATAGAATTCGAGGAGTCTGGGCCTGGTGCAGAGTACACAGGTATGCTGTCTATGGCTCCTTCAAAGTCAATTGGGGTTAAGGAGACATGTGATATATGGTTCTATGGTGGTGTCACATTCCAACCCATCCACCTGTTTACATAGTATTTTTTGTAACACTGTGGACCATCGGAAATATATTGATGTAATGGACAAGTAGATAGTACAATTTGACCCTGTTCACTTTATATAGTCTTGAAAAAACCTGCGTTGAATGTAATGAATCGCCATTTTCTGGGTGAGCCCGGGAGGCTCCCTGAAGCTATCCGAGCTGTTATGTGCAATATTAGTTTGGGGTCATCAGTCACAGGAGTCTTTATGCCTACCAGGGACCAACAGCCAGACCCTGGCCTCCTCAGAGGTGCACAGAGCAATGGCCTATGAGCACCTTTACATTTAAAGTACGTCATAATTGCCATCGACCGTGGAAGGACCCAGAAAGGTATGTGAATCAAAACAGACCACTGTCTGGTTAACCTGTGCAATCTACATCCAAAAAGACCAAAATAACTCCCCTAGTAAGAAAGAAATCCAACAAGCAACACTTCATGCAACTAGCACTCCGTCTCATTTGGGGGGGGGGGGGGCGCAGCCCACCACTTCAGTTCTGGAACCGATGTGCTGGTGGTCAGTTCAGTCACTTCTGGCCTGAAGTTCCTGTTCTTGATTTTTTTACCTGTGTGACTGTTCTAGCTGTGTGTTGGTGTGGTGGCCAGGTGTCTTAGGTACAGAAGCTACATGTGCCTAGGGAGACTTTCCCTAGGTGCTCCACAAGTACTGCCCTTGCGCATCACGGTTGTCTTCCCTGTGGCATTCGGGAATCACTCCACATTTGAGGACCTCATCGCTTGATGTTGTCATCGCCCATGGGGTACGTTGGGGGATCTAGAGCTTTTCATTTTAACCCAGGTAGTGGCATGCTGCTACATCGAGCGATGCTCAGAGCGATCACTGCTCCGACAAGATGCCAACGGCTCCGCAGGAGAGGCCAGCCAAAAATCTGGCACAGTTGGCTTACGACGACCAAATGAACCCCCAAGCCCTTGCATGACCCTTCCAGGCAGGACCATCATGCAAACCCCCGCCCCCCTCCCAACCACCACCACCACCACCAGAGAACCAACAAGTCCGACATAGGCCGACAGCTAGATGAAGCCATCTGCAGAAAATGTGCCACCACAAACTCTGCAGATAGCAACAGACAAAAAGGGGATGAGAATCCAAGAACTAGGGCCAAAGCAGATTCCAAAGAGTGGACGAGCACAGCCTCTTGGCATGCGACGCGAGAAGCAAAGAACAAACACCACTTCCCTCAGAATCAGCACAAACAACTTTAACAAGGCAGCCAACGCCTGAGTCGCCGAGGCAAGTGCACTGGCCCGGAACCCAGCTCCTCCACATCCTCCTCGAGCCAGTCTGAAGACAGCTCCAGCAGGGAAAAGAAGTGCAAGACTGAAGCTAAATGCCTCCCGGGTGTGCAAATCCTCAGCTACCAGGGAAGCTGAAAGGAAAGGAACCTGTACATGAAACTGCACCTGACCGACATCACGATGAAGCACAGGGGCAAACAAGCACGCATTGTGGTGCTCCAACGTGCCCACCCAGGTAAACCTGAACGACCACAGTCAACTCTCGCCATTCAAGTGTGCAGGTCTGGCAGGATGCATGCCACGCCCCCAACGAAAAGAAAGAGTAGCCTGCCAGCCAGGAAGTCTCCAGCATCTCATAATGCACCAAGTGAGGAAAAAGAGGAGCCAAACTTCATCGCTTGATGTTGTCATCGCCCATGGGGTACGTTGGTGGATCTAGAGCTTTTCATTTTAACCCAGGTAGTGGCATGCTGCTACATCGAGCGATGCTCAGAGCGATCACTGCTCCGACAAGATGCCAACGGCTCCGCAGGAGAGGCCAGCCAAAAATCTGGCACAGTTGGCTTACGACGACCAAATGAACCCCCAAGCCCTTGCATGACCCTTCCAGGCAGGACCATCATGCAAACCCCCGCCCCCCTCCCAACCACCACCACCACCACCACCAGAGAACCAACAAGTCCGACATAGGCCGACAGCTAGATGAAGCCATCTGCAGAAAATGTGCCACCACAAACTCTGCAGATAGCAACAGACAAAAAGGGGATGAGAATCCAAGAACTAGGGCCAAAGCAGATTCCAAAGAGTGGACGAGCACAGCCTCTTGGCATGCGACGCGAGAAGCAAAGAACAAACACCACTTCCCTCAGAATCAGCACAAACAACTTTAACAAGGCAGCCAACGCCTGAGTCGCCGAGGCAAGTGCACTGGCCCGGAACCCAGCTCCTCCACATCCTCCTCGAGCCAGTCTGAAGACAGCTCCAGCAGGGAAAAGAAGTGCAAGACTGAAGCTAAATGCCCCCCGGGTGTGCAAATCCTCAGCTACCAGGGAAGCTGAAAGGAAAGGAACCTGTACATGAAACTGCACCTGACCGACATCACGATGAAGCACAGGGGCAAACAAGCACGCATTGTGGTGCTCCAACGTGCCCACCCAGGTAAACCTGAACGACCACAGTCAACTCTCGCCATTCAAGTGTGCAGGTCTGGCAGGATGCATGCCACGCCCCCAACGAAAAGAAAGAGTAGCCTGCCAGCCAGGAAGTCTCCAGCATCTCATAATGCACCAAGTGAGGAAAAAGAGGAGCCAAACTCAATAGGAGGATTCATTATTGAGGCGTAATCCGGGTCTTGTAAGAGGTAAGCTGCAATGGCCTCCTGCACCTCCCTAGGCGGGATGCGGGAAGCCGAAAACCTCCGGAAAGAAGGAACCGAGGAACCTAAGGGAACCCCCAGAACCAAACGTGGGGAGAAGCCAAACTCAAATCAAACTCGTACAGGAAGGGGGATAGGAAAACCCTTCCCCCAGTAACAACAAGCCCCACGCCAAGGGTACCAACACTAAAGCGGGGTCAAATGGGCCTCAAGCCCTCCCAGGTCAACTCCTCCCCAGCACCACGATCCTCCACGTGGGCAGAGCTGTCTTCCAAACCCTCTGCCTCTGGAGAAAAGGCAGAGTCCACCGGAAAAGCAGGAAAGGAGAAGTCCGCTGGCATGATCTGGAAGCCCCTGCAGGAGGAACAGGCTCGAATGCCCCTGTCGCTGACCCAGAAGGGGCAGTCCCCAAAGCCACCCAAGTCTCAACACCAAGAAAGCCCTGCCCCAACTGAAACCCTCAGACGTTTGGAAGCCGGGATCAGGAAGGAGGGGGATGGGAGCAGGATGAACCACAGCAGGGTAAGGACCAGGGGCACGGATGAAACCAAATTCGAGGCGACTAATGTTCCCAAGTCCAGGTCCTTATGACCAAAGTAGGGCAGCCTCAGGGCATCCAGAAAGGCAACCAACCTAGCGCATTGCAGTAACCTAAACCTCACATGCAACGATAAAGCTGCCTACACCCGAATATCAATAGCAGTGGACTGGGTGAACTGGAGTACAAGCAAGGAACACCACTCACAGGACTCCGGGCCAAAGGTGTCATTGACCCACCATGCAGCACAGTGGAGGCAAAAATGGTGAGTGTCACCCTGAGACAAGGGGACAGAACAACCTTCAAACTTGCAAGATGCGAGATGGGACTGAGGATGTATCCATTGGACCAATGAGCCCCAATGGGGGTTTCCAGGGCCCTTAGGTTGACTGATGAGGAAAGCACAGGCAAGGTACAGCTAACTGGTTATCCCAGAACTACCAAACAAACAAATGTTGAACCCCTGCAATGTGTGCAATCACAGGGATCTAGTGGAGGGCCACCCAAAAAATACAAGTGGTCCTAAAGCCACACCAGGAAGATCCCCCCACCAGGCAAACCAGAATGAAATAAAACAACACCCTGCAAAGGCACGTCTCCAGGAGGAAGAGAGCCAGCCGCTACGCGTATTATAAGACAGCTGCACATTACCTTGCCTGCCAGCCAACTGCCTCACCCAAGGCCAAACAGTGGCAGGAAAAAACCCAGCTGACCCCTAGGGCAGGCAATCACCAAGCAACAAATGAACCCTGCAGAGGCAGTCCCTGAACAGTTTGCGAAGGAAACCCCACACTGCAAGGGCAGTACACTTACAGGGCACCGAGGGAAGGTGACCCCAGGTGCATGCAGCCCCAGTACTTCTGGAATAACACTGTCACACACTACTACACAGCAGCACAGCACCACAAGGCACAGCACCGCACAGGAATTCGAGCCAGAGTCGACTGACCGCCACCCAACACAACAGCCTCAGAACTGGGGTTGGGTAGCTAGCGCAGGAGATCTGGGGCTCGCCCTTTTCTCACCGGGAAGGGGGGGGGGGGGGAAGATGTGTAGACAGCGATGCAGCAACTGTGGTGATGTCGGAAATTGCTGACCTGGAGAGCGTGCAGAGATCCTTTACTGCTAGAATCCACTCAGTAAAACATCTAAATTACTGGGACCGACTAAAGAGCCTAAATCTGTACTCCCTTGAGCGCAGGCGGGAGATACATAATAATTTACACGTGGAAAATAATTGAGGGGCTGGTCCCAAACCTGCACACAGAAATAACATCACATGAGACCAGAAGACATGGCAGGATGTGCAGAATACCCCCGTTGAAAAGCAGAGGTGCAACAGGTACTCTGAGAGAGAACTCTATCAACATCAGAGGCCCGAGACTGTTCAACACGCTTCCACTACACATAAGGGGCATAACTGGCCGGCCCCTCACAGTGTTCAAGAGAGAACTGGATAAGCACCTCCAAAGGATACCTGATCAACCAGGCTGTGACTCATACGTCAGGCTGCGAGCAGCAGCGTCTAACAGCCTGGTTGATCAGTCCAGCAACCAGGAGGCCTGGTCGACGACCGGGCCGCGGGGACACTAAGCCCCAGAAGCACCTCAAGGTAAGGTAAGGTATGTCATGCTTGTTAGCTTGTTTTCTGATTGGGGAGTTCTGCCCTCTTGTTCGGCTTTCGGTTTGCAATGTTTAGCCAGCTGTAGTTTGTTTTGGGATTCTTACCTTTCTGGGTGCCTGACCTGGTAGATGGCAGACAGACTGCTTCCAACTACATAGGGGTGTCTATAGGCCATTGCTCCTCGTGCCTCTCAGAGGGGACCAGGTTCTGGCTCGTGGTTCCCAGTAGGCCAACAACTCCATCGATTGACTGTTGCCATGGTCTAATATATACACATCAGCCCGGTATAGTTCCGGGGACCTGAAGGGGCTCTCCACAGAAAAGATAGTTTGCATTATGAGAACCTTCAAATCTGGGATTCCACCCCAATGCTCTTACTACTCAAATCACTTGTGTTTTCATGCCTTGAATATGGGCCTCTCATGGGTGGAAGTGCTTGGGGCCATGCTCATAAACAGATGGAATAGTCGTATAGTGGAGATTCGGTAGTAGTGTCAGGCAGTGTAGAAGGAAATGTAGAATAAAAGCCAATAAAGCGTAGGTGTGCCATAGGCACAATCGGAGAACACTGTATGAACAACACAGGTCCACGGCTCTTCGATATCCTCCCAAGTTTCCGCAGGAAATGCCAGACCAGTCAGATTAGAATGGATATGTGGACTTGCGAGCTGCTCCAAGAAACAACCATCTAGATCAAGTTATCACAAGACAAGCCTGGCCCCAGGCTGGCTTGGGAGTAGAAGAATTTCCAGAAACCACTCCAGAGAGTCCTGAAGATCACACCACCCCTTACACCCCCCTAACAACCAATGCTCTGTTGAAGCTTTTTTTTTTAATC
The DNA here is from genome assembly GCF_040958095.1 of Procambarus clarkii. NCBI lineage: Eukaryota > Metazoa > Arthropoda > Malacostraca > Decapoda > Cambaridae > Procambarus > Procambarus clarkii. The sequence goes on from NC_091162.1 coordinate 22,504,450, forward strand.
TACCACCTGGAGTCTATATGGCCCATTATTGATAGAAACCTTACTTTTACTACCATTTATGTCTTGAAAGTTTCAAGACAAAGTTTGAATGCATAGACACAAATTTATTTGAAATAAACTTAATGCTGATAAAATCATAAGGAATTCCCCTACCAGGTATTCCAATAACAGAAAATGAGTTCAGTAATAAACCAGCCAGTCAATATAATACCATGTACCTATTTTAAAGACAACAAGCTGGCCTTATTCTACTTATTCTATTTACAACTAAATATGATATACTTACTTGCAAATTGATTTAGGGCTGTAGCATATTGCGCAAAATTACGCTGTCTGTCACCCATTGTGTTTCCTGAAAAACAAATGATAGTGTTAATTTTCAACTAAATGCACAAAATAAATTTTTCAATACCATAACAGAACAGAATGTATACAAAAGTAGGCCTGAAAGGTTTATAACATTCACTTGCTTCAACTGTTGTCTAACTTTGCTTCATTTTTATTTACAGTTCTGCAAACACTGTTGGTTAAGTACCACTGCCTGCCCATCTGAGTTCTTCTTAATACCGGGTCACCTGGCCGCGGGGTGTGAGGAGCGCAAGGTCACCCCTGTTAACCTCTTCCAGGAGGAGGATTTTCCCCCGCTGTCGGCCCCGGACCTGTCTCAACCAGTGCTTCCATTGTACCAGTCATTTGTGTTCCCTGAATCACTCCACTCTTAATCTTATTTGTATAAATTATTTTCTTAATCACACATCCCAGGTTCCAGTTATTTCCCCCACAAAGAAATCCATTCTCTTACCAGTGGTCACTACCACCACAACTTTCCATTTGTCTAAATTCAATTTTAGCCGTCTTCTCTTAGGTGCTACTAAAAATAAAATTTAATTTACATGAAGTTCCATATTATTTGTTAGAACTGTAGCATTTGCATATACAGTACAGTATAAAACTTGAAAATCAGATTTGATTCACTGTACTCTTAATACACACACTTCTTTAATACAGTCTTTCACCTATTACCTGTTTACAGTTTACTGACAACTGTAACTGTCAAACACCAGGTGCAAAGCAACCCATCTGACATAAGACAGATAAATGAATGATGCATCATTGTGCAGTAAACCATAAACCACCAATATATAAACATGCAACACGTTTAGCCCTTGTCGAGCCACCAAGTGAGCGTACCAAACATTCGTGTATCCATAGAATGGAGATCAGTCAACGGGTTGGACCAAACCACAAAGGAAACAGCCTGGGAAAGGCCACCCTTGCAACGTGGTATACGAGCAATGAGGTGACACAGAGGCTTCATTAACCACTGTGCGGCGCCAACTGAGAAAATTTGGTCGGTTAGAAACTGTGCCAACCGAGAAAACACCTTTTGAATATTTGGTACCCATTCAAAATGTGTGCGCGGTAGGTTGTGTACGAAATGGACTCTTAGTACCTTCAGCGAGAGGCAGTCATCTTGGAAAAAATTTCCAGAATGCCCTAGGGCTGCTGGCTGGGTTTGTACTGAGTGAGCAACCATGGGTGGCACACGTGCCTCTGGCTGCCAAACACCTGTCCAACGTGGTGTTGAAACATAAGGTCTGAACTTCACCGATAGAGCGTTATGGTTTGAACATAAATGGCGAAGCTAGACGCAATAAGGACCAAACACAGGTCGGTTGCAAGTGATACAGCACCTATGAGGACGATACAGTGAGCGTATCTAGTTGTAACTCTGAGTGCCACCCTTGCCCACCTATGCCATCTCCAATTTATATAGATGATAAATAGATGAATCGTTTTCTGGGTTCAGTGATGATGCATCCGATACAAGTAGCATAGATGAACAATGTTAGCAGCTTCCATGGTGGTGTTTTCCATTGATATTTTCAAGAATAGCTGAATCTCTTCCAGAATGCCTGAATCTCTTCCAGATTGACTGACACTCTTCGAGGATGACTGAATCCAGTGTGGGACCTTACAAAGCGACCTTTTCAAGACTACCTTACAAATTGATCTTTTCCTATAATCTCTTCAAGACTACCTTATGCTTTACAAGCTTGGCTACATACCACCTACAAGTACTAAAGGGTGTACGCGAGTGCATTATTTGCAAGCACAAAGAACAAAGAAACAGGAAGCGAAAATCTATCTGTACCTGGTGCAACGAGAACGAAGTCACGCTGTGTACCATGGACTACTTCATTGATTATTACTCACATCCAAAGTACTGAGTGTGTAATACAGTGTGGTAGTGTGTAAATAGTGTGTGAAACTGTACATATTGTAATTTTAGTGAATTTTTAACAAGTAATATTGCAACAATAAACAGTTATTGTGGACACACTACTTTTTTTTTTTTTTTTTGCAGGGATATTCCTGCGCTGGCCGTAAGTTTCTGGCTGGCCCACTAAGTGTTGCTTGTTTCTGTTTTACTTGGACGGAGTATGAGTATTTATGACTCGTATGGTCGCTTCAGTAAGATTTTGCCCCACGTGTTTAACAACTTCTGCTCTGTTGAATCTAAGTTGAAATCTTAATGGGTTTGTAACTCTGTACTGTGTTAGATAATGTTCCAGTGGTCTGTCTGGCATTTCTCCACAGTGCTGACATTTCCTCTCATCTTCCAGAACCTGTAAGCCTATTTCCCATGCACATGGGTATCCAAGGCTGATGCAATGTAAGTGTACTTCTGTTGTTCTACTGCTCCTTTTATTCAAACTAAGTGGTTCGTAGTTAGTTGAATTCTTGTACCAACTTGCAGATCCTGATGTTGCAACTGCTGTGTTGTGGTCACTGTACATCTTTTGCATTGCTCTGTTTCTAATTACTTTCTTAATCTGTGATAAGACTCTGTGGTATATAAATGTCTACATTTCTTCTCTTAGTTGCCAGTTTTGCAGCTTTGTCTGCAATGTCATTTCCTATTATTCCCACATGACTTGGCACCCAGTTGATAAGTACCCGTCGGCCTTGTCGTTTGAGTGTTTGCATTAATAATATGACATTTGTGATCAGATGAATGTTATCACACGTGTTCTTGTTGCAAGATTTCAATGGCAGTTCTCGAATCTGTATGTATGATAACATGTTGTCCATGTTCAGCAAGAGCATGCTCCAAAGCGTTTTGAATGGCTAGCATCTCTGTAAAGTCGAACACCCATTCGAGTCTCCAACTAGTTACAAAGTTTCCTGCTTTAACTGCAGCTCCGGTTTCTTGTCCCTGCTGGTCTACTGATCCATCTGTGAAGTAAGTGAAGCTGTCAGATGCCAAGTTTGCTTCTATATGCATCTGTGCAATATTACGTAGCAGATGAGGATTTGTCTGGTTCTTTTTTCCTTCAAGAACCATAATCTTAAAGTCTGCTGGCGGAGATTCCCAAAGGGCTTGCATAACAAAGTCTGCATGTATTTCGTTGACACCCCTTTCAGTGATTGTGTTTGTTATATCGAATGTATTGATGGTGTTTATCGCACAATGGGTACACCTGTTGCTATTGGAGGCTCTTCTGGCCAGAGTTAGTGCTCCAGTGATTATATCTAAGTGAATTAATTCTAGGTTTAGTCAATATCTGGGTCAGCATGCACACAGCAATCCCTTTTACCCTTATTTCAATCAATGTTAGCTTGGTTTCTAGTCTTAGGTTCAGTATTTTAGACACGTGTATCACAGTTCCATGGAACATTATGAACGTTCTAGTGTATACATATCGTAAAGGACAAATATGCATCATATGCAATAAAAAAAAACAAATAAAACCACATTGTAAATACATAGAACAAATAATTGAAAATATATTTGTGGCAACTCGCGGTGCTTGAATGGTCCGCACGACCGTCTCTGGGACCTTCACGCATGCTTGCTTCATGCCTAAGATAACTCAAGATAGCCCCTGATGACTTCACAGCGCACCTTGTCCATGTCCTCACAGCCAAAGTAAGTGGAATTTGGAATTTATTTTTACACAGACATGATCAGGGAAGGGAATTTATTATTTTACAAACAAAAAAAGAAATTTTTGGAAACCACACGATTTCAAGCGCACAGGGGGGGAATGTCACAAACTCAGCGCACCACAGTAGTTAACACAACAAGATAGGTACCAACCATTGAATCAAAAAAACAGCTAGGGCAGAGAAAACAATGGCAACCAACAAAAGGACGACAGAGGCTGAAGCAAGGAAAAGGCGGAAGGCCTGCCAACCCAACCCATCATACAGTAATGACAAAGAAAGACGCCAACACAGCATGATGATGCCTACCATCTGATACAGGAGATAGGACAAAGGACCAAGAAACTGTAGACATAATGAACGACAGAAAATTGTGAAAGATATGCCCATCTCCACTGGCCAAAGTAAATGCAACCCTCTTTGTAGACTGCACCATTCAGAAATGGCACCACAGACTAAGCATCTAGGCTAAAGTAAAGGAATTAAGAGCCACCTACGAATGACCATATGGCCCTCAAAAGCCCAAGGAAGGAGTTCCTATCCTTTTCCTGTACTTTTGAAAACAATGACAAGGAGAAATCAAAATTGAGAATAGTCAAGCCCCAATAGGGAAGGGCACCGAGGACCAACGCACGAACCTTATCAAAACCCGTAGTACCACCTTTCCCCTGTATAGATATATCTGCTTGGATTTTATGTTGCAATCTTTTCACCCAAGAGAAAGTAAACATGGTAGTACTTATACTTCCTACATCATTACCACCCATCAGACTTTTAAAAACATCTCTCCACATACTGTACTTCTATTCTGTCTTCACCAGTCTTCATTACCCAATGTCTACTTTTAAGATTCTGACCAGTCTCCTTTCTGTTCTTTCTTAACCCTTTCCAAAAGCCCTTGTTTATTTAATTACAGTTTTATATTTTTTAAATATCTTCCTTATTTGCATTGTTTATCTGCATATCTTATCTTCTCGTACACAGTATAGTACTTATTAATATTCTTAGCATACTCCTGTGTTCTTGTCTCCTATGTTTTTGTATCTCTCTCATTCACTTTGGACCTACAAAATGTACTTATTTTTTTTTATCAAGTGCTCCTGCGACATGATCATCCCAGCAAACAGCTCTCTGTTTCCTCAACTCCCCACACTTGCTTGAGAGTTTGTACTAAACATTGTAGACCACCTGGTCTCACACACCGGGCCACGGCCACTTCATCCTCGGAATCATTGCAAGGTAACTCCGAAAATCAACATCGAGAAATCCACAGGCGTATCCTGCACGTTACCGAGGTCCACCCATTCAGTCTCCTTTCATACTTATTGCCTACGCTTTCATAAAACTATTATTTCACTTCTTGAATGCATGTTAAGTACCATCACCCATTTACCACTCAATCTTATCTAACATGGCACTATCATGTGATCATGCACACATTCCTTGTATTGCCTTCATATCATATACTCTACCATAGATACACAACACCAACCTTTTGCTCTCTCTCCAGTCACTTGTTCACTTCTACTCATTTCAGTCACCCCACCCCCTCTGTACCATATACTTACGTATATCCCAAACCTACATTGTAAAATATGTATTAGCAATAAACAACTTTAACTGCATAAATGTTTTACTCTTACACAGCTAGTCATTTATTCCTGACACTATGACACCAATCACGCCATACGCTCTTTGCTTCCTTTCTTTATGTGACTTCTCCACTACATCTCATACTAATAATAATTTATAGGTTACAGGTAACAATACTATAATAATAATAATAATAATAATAATAATAATAATAATAATAATAATAATAATAATAATAATAATAATACACAGAAAATCACACTAACGTGATATATAGTACATCAATGAAAAAATCCACTGGGGCTCCGAAGTGGCTCGATCCCACATCCAAGTCATTGCCAGCCGCATACTCTACCACTGTACCACCACTGACGAAGTCAAACTACTGGATTTCTAGTGAAGTCACAGGAATATTACAGTAAGAAGTGTGTGCAAATGGCTACAATGCTTGCACCCGAGTGCTTGGGGGTCATACATGAAACTTGGATTGGGTTCAGGAGGGGCCTCCAGCCTTCAGAATCGACGCAAACAATTCAACACGGTGGCTGACGTCCGTGCTGCCGAGGCAGGCACACCGGACGCAGGCCCGGAAGCTTGCTCGTCCACATCCATTTCGAGCCAGTTCGAAGACAGCTCCAACAGGAAATAGAAATGCAAGACCGAAACCAAATGCCCTCAGGAGTGCAAATCCTCAGCGACCAGGGATGCTGAAAGGGAAGGAACCTGCATGTGAAGCTGCACCTGGCCGATATCGTGAGGAAGCACAGGGGTGAACAAGCACGCATTGAGGCGCTCCAACTCGCTCCCCAGATAAACCTGCGACCGTAGTCAACTCCCACCATTCAAGTGTGAGGGGGTCCAACAGAATGCATGCTACGCCCCTAATGAAAAGAAAGGACAGTCAGTCAGCCAGGAAGATTCCAGCACCTTGTAACACACTCAGTAAGGAAAAAGAGGAGCCAAACTCAAAGAAGAATGATCCATTATCGAGGTGTAATCCGGGTCTCGCATGACGTAAGCCGCAAGGGCCTCTCACACCTCCCTAGGCAGAATGCAGGAAGGAGGGAACCCAAGAACACAAGGAAACCCAGAACCGAATCCGGGGAGGAGCTGAACTCATATCAAACTCGTTTTGGTATGGGGCATATGAAACCCTTCCCCCCCTGTAACAGCAAACCCTGCACCAAGATTACCAACACCCAAGCAGGGTCAAACGGGGCCCAAGGCACCCCCCCCCCCCCAAGTCAACTCCTCCCCGGCCCCATGATCCTCCATGTCAGGATCCGGGGCAGAGCCTTCCTCCAAACCCTCTGCATCTGGAGAAAAGGCAAAGTCCACTGGAAAAGCAGGGATGAAGAGGGGGTCCACTGGCATGACCCTCAGACGTTTGGGAGCAGACTGGGAGCAGAAGGGGGGGGAGGAATAGGATGAATTACAACAGGAAAAGGACAAGGGGGTGCGGACGAAACCAAAGTCGATGCGACCAACACTCCCAAGTTCGGGTTCCTATAACCCAAATGGGGCAGCCGCTGGGCATCCAAAAAGGCAACGAACCGAGCATGTTGCAACAACCTAAACCTCGCATGCAATGCTGAAGCTGCCTGCTCCCAAATATCAGAAACAGTGGACTGGGTGAACTGGAGTACACTACATGCAAGGAACACCACTCTTAAGACTCTGGGTCAAAGGTGTCATTGACCCAACAGGTAGCATGGCAGAGGCAAAAATGATGAATGTCACCCTGAAATAAGGAGATAGAGCAACCCTCAAACTCGCACAAAGCGAGGCAGGACTCGAGGACTCCTCCATCGGACCAATGAGCCCCAATGGGATTTCCAGGGCTGACTGCCAAGGGAAGCCCAGGAAAGGTACTGTCAACCGGATATTCCAAAACTACCAAGCAATCGAACTAAAAGCTGAACCCCTGCAGTGTGTACAATCACGGGGGCCTAGAGGAGGGCCACCAAAAATACAAGTGGACCTATCGTCCCACAAGGCAGACCCCCGCCAGGCAAACAAAACAAAAAGAAAAACCCCACAAAAGCACATCTCCAGGGGGAACAGAACTGGCTGATATTAGTATATCAGACAGCTGCACAGCACCTTATGCCCCAGCCAGTGATGATGCTACCTCATACCCAAGGACAAACAGAGGCAGGAACAACCCCAGTTGACCAAGGGCGGGCAATCACCAAGCAGCAAAAGAACACTGCGGAGGTAGTTCCCGAACGGCTTATGGAAGATGACTAAACCACAAGGGTAGTACTTACAGGGCACCTAGGGGAAGGCGACCCTAGGCGCATGCAGCCCCAGTACTTCTGGAATTACGCCTGGCTCGCACACCACCACAAGGCAAAGCACTGCTCAAGGATTGGAGCCAGAGTCGAGGTTGGCGGTGCTTTGGGGAGGGGCCCCCTGTGCTACCTCTTGTGTCGCCCCCTATGCCTACTGCTGTTGGCTCCCCACGGTGGGAGATTGCTCCTGCTGAGTGGGACCTCGTCATGGTCGTAAGGAAGGACGTGCACCAGGAAGCCTCTGCTCCTGTGCTCGGTGGCGGGGGTCCTGACGTGTCTGTGTCCTCTGCTGGTCCCCCCAGTGTGCAGCCCCATGAGAAGCCTCGTGCGCAGGCCAGTACAAAGCCCTGTGCAGCGCCCTGTGCTCCTCCTTGTGCAGATTCCAGTGTGGGAACCCCCCTACTGTGGAACTCTTCCCCTGTGATCGTGGCCAACATCGGTGTGGTTCCGAAGTCACAGTATTTAAACCTCATTTGGGACGACGGGTGCATCCGGTCCCATGGTGCTCGCCAACTATTTGGGTACCGAAGATAAAGGGGTTTACATATGTGGTGCCTGATGTAATGCCTCGGCCTTTTGCGTTTCCTGGTAGACTGGTGTCCGACGACGTCCAGCTGGTTTGGGAGGCATACTGCTTGCGCTTGCCGGTACAGGAGTTTCCGGAAAAGTATCAATAGTACTTGTGTTTGATTGTATTCTCCCTGTCTGTGATTTTGTTACCTTACCTGCAGTTCTATGAATGTTTGTCTCCGTGTTTGGTTTCGCAAAGGCAAAGAGTGCAAAAGGCCATCAGTGAAATAGAGAGAAATCCGAAATATTTTTTCTCCTATGCAAAATCAAGATCAAAAACCACATCTAGTATCGGGCCCCTGCGAAAGGGAGATGAAACTCACTGATGACAACAAAGAAATGAGCTTGTTACTGAAGAAGCAGTACGACTCTGTTTTCAGTGAGCCATTAAACGCACTAAAGATTGATAACCCAAATGAATTTTTCATGGATATGATACCAACATCAAATCATATATCAGACGTCACCCTATCCCCACTGGATTTTGAAGAAGCCATAAACAGTATGCCTATGCACTCTGCACCAGGCCCGGATTCTTGGAACTCCATATTCATCAAGAACTGTAAAAAAAACACTATTGCAGGCCCTTCACATTCTGTGGAGCCAAAGCCTAGATACTGGCGTTATCCCTGACATACTAAAAACAGCAGAGATGGCACCACTCCATAAAGGAGGAAATAAGGCAGCGGCAAAAAATTACAGACCGATAGCACTAACATCGCACATCATAAAAATTTTTGAGTGCGCGCTAAGAAGTAAGATCTCAAAATACATGGAATCACAGCATCTCCATAACCCCGGACAACATGGTTTCAGAACAGGGCGCTCTTGCCTGTCGCAGTTGCTGGACCACTATGATATGGCATTAGATGCTATGGAAGACAAACAAAACGCTGATGTAATTTACACAGATTTCGCAAAAGCTTTTGATAAATGTGACCATGGTGTTATTGCACATAAAATGCGTTCAAAAGGAATTACCCAAAAAATAGGCAGATGGATCTACAATTTCCTGACTAACAGAACCAATAGTAATAGTCAACAAAATAAAATCCAGCCCATCAACCGTGAAGAGCTCAGTCCCCCAGGGTACTGTGCTTGCTCCAGTACTTTTTCTCATCCTCATATCGGACATAGACAAGAACACAACCTATAGTACTGTATCATCCTTTGCAGATGACACTAGGATCTTCATGAGAGTAGGCAACATAGAGGACACGGCAAACCTCCAATCAGATGTAGATCAGGTCTTTCTATGGGCTACAGAAAATAATATGGTGTTTAACAAAGATAAGTTCCACCTCATGCGCTACGGAAAAAATGAAAATATAAAAACGGAAACCACGTACAAAACTCAGGCAAATCATAACATAGAACGAAAAGGCAAAGTAAAGGATCTGGGTGTAATCATGTCGGAAGACCTTACCTTTAACGAACACAATAACAACTGCAAGAAAAATGACAGGTTCGATAACAAAAACTTTTCACACTAGATGCTATACCGATGATGATAGTTTTCAAAACCCTTGTGCTCTCTAGAGTGAAGAACTGCTGCACAATGACAGCCCCTTTCAAAGCTGGAGAAATTGCTGACCTGGAGAGCATACAGAGATCCTTTACTGCTGGAATCCACTCGGTAAAACATCTAAATTACTGGGACCGACTACAGAGCCTAAATCTGTACTCCCTTGAGAGCAGGCGGGAGAGATACATAATAATATACACGTGGAAAATAATTGAGGGGCTGGTCCCAAACATGCACACAGAAATAACATCACATAAGACCAGGAGACATGGCAGGATGTGCAGAATACCCCCGTTAAAAAGCAGAGGTGCAACAGGTACTCTGAGAGAGAACTCTATTATATAATACGCAAAATCAAAATTCAAAACCTCGACCAGTATTGGACCGTTAATTACAAATGAAGGTACGTACACAGAGGACAACAGAGAGATTAGTGAAATTCTAAGAAGCCAGTATGAGCTTATGTTTAGCACACCAATAAACAACATGAAAGTTGATGACCCAGACAGCTTTTTTATGAATGACATTCAAGCTGCAGATAATATAACGGATATTACCACAAACTCGGAAGACTTTGAAAGAGAAATTGACAATATGCCTATGCACTCAGCTCCTGGGCCTGACTCATGGAATTCAATATTCATAAAGACATGTAAAGTACCAGTAGCGAGAGTACTCAGACAAGAACAGCCCCATGAGCCCCATATGGAGAAAGAGCCTGGATACAGGGGAGATACCAGCAGCACTTAAATCTGCAGATATAGCTCCGTTGCACAAGGGGGGGAGTAAAGCCATGGCAAAAAATTATAGAACAGTTGCACTAACATCACACATAATAAAAGTGTTTGAAAGAGTGATTAGGAATCAAATTTCTAGTTTTATGGAAAACAATGAATTGCACAATCCAGGACAACATGGATTCAGAGCGGGAAGATCCTGTCTGTCACAGTTACTCAACCACTATGACAAAATCACAGAAGCCCTAGAAGAAAAGCAAAATGCAGATGTTGTATACACAGACTTTGCAAAGGCGTTCGACAAATGTGACCATGGGGATGATAGCTCACAAAATGAGGTCAATGGGAATACAGTAACTGGAAAAGTAGGACGCTGGATACTCAATTTCCTGTCTAATAGAACACAAAGAGTAACAGTCAGTCAGATAAAATCAAGTCCAAGCGATGTTAAAAGCTCTGTACCTCAAGGTACAGTCCTTGCACCGCTACTGTTCCTTATTCTCATATCTGATAGACAAAAATACACGTCACAGCTTTGTGTCGGCCTTTGCAGATGACACAAAAATCAGCATGAAAATTACCTCTGCTGAAAACATTGAAGAACTACAAGCAGATGTCAAGAAAGTTTTCGATTGGGCAGCAGAAAATAACATGATGTTTAACAGTGAAAAATTTCAGGTACTCAGGTACGGCAAAAATGAGGATCTGAAACATAATACAGGGTACAAAACACAATCGAATCTTCCCATAGTAGAAAAAAAGCATGTCAAGGATTTGGGAATAATGATGTCCGACGATCTAATATTTAGGGAGCATAACCAAGCAAATATCGCGTCAGCCAGAAAAATGATCAGATGGATTACGAGAACTTTCAAATCCAGGGATCCCATCACAATGATTGTACTCTTCAAGTCACTTGTGTTGTCCCGTCTCGAGTACTGCTCAGTACTCACTTCCCCCTTCAGAGCAGGAGAGATTGCGGAAATAGAGGGAATACAGAGAACATATAAGGCACTCGTAGACGATATAAAACACCTAAATTATTGAGATCGTCTCAAAGCCCTCCAAATGTACTCTCTAGAATGGAGACGAGAGAGATATCAAATAATATACACATGAAAAATACTGGAGGGCCAGCTCCCAAATCTACACAGTAAAATAACAACGTACTGGAGTGAACGATATGGAAGAAAATGCAAGATTGAACCAGTGAAGAGCAGTGGTGCCATAGGAACAATCAGAGAGCACTGTACAGGTATAAACATCAGAGGTCCGCGGTTGTTCAACGTCCTCCCAGCGACTAGAAGAAATATTGCCGGAACAACCGTGGACATCTTCAAGAGAAAACTGGACTGTTTTCTAAGAGAAGTTCCAGATCAGCCGGGCTGTTGTGGGTATGTGGCCCTGCGGGCCGCTCCAAGCCATAGCCTGGTGGACCAAACTCTCAAGTGGAGCCTGGCCTCGGGCCAGGCTTGGGGAGTAGAAGAACTCTCAGAACCCCATCAAGCAGGTATCAAGCAAGCAGGTATCAGAGGCCCGAGACTGTTCAACACGCTTCCACGACACATAAGGGGCATAACTGGCAGACCCCTCACAGTGTTCAAGAGAGAACTGGATAAGCACCTCCAAAGGATACCTGATCAACCAGGCTGTGACTCATACGTCAGGCTGCCAGCAGCCACGTCCAACAGCCTGGTTGATCAGTCCAGCAACCAGAAGACCTGGTCGACGACCGGGCCGTGGGGACGCTAGGCCCCGGAAGCACCTCAAGGTAAGGTAAGGTTACCCTGTTGGGCAGTGTGTTTGTGTGTTCCATATGCATTTTTGGTTGTGCTGTGATGTTTGTGTCCTGTGTGTGTTTGTGTTGTTTCTAAGGCTGTCGGGTGACTGTGTGTTGTGTAATTATCTAAGTGTAATTACCTAAGTGTAGTTACAGGATGAGAGCTATGCTCGTGGTGTCCCTTCTCCCCAGCACCTCTGTCATATACATAATATGAAATTACCAATGGTTTTGGCCTCCACCACCTTCTCACCCAACTTGTTCCAACAGTCTACCACTCTGTTTAAAAAAGTGAATTTTCATATATTTCTCCGGCAGCTTTGTTTCGTGAGTTCAAATCTATGACCTCTTGTTCTTGAAGTTTCGGGACTAAGGAAATCTTCCCTATCAATTTTATCGATTCCTGTTACTATTTTGTATGTAGTGATCATATCTCCTCTTTTTCTTCTATCTCGTAGTTTTTGTCCTTCAGTTCTGGGAGCCACTTAGTGGCAAGTCGTTGCACCTTTTCCAGTTTGTTGATGTGCTTCTTAAGATATGGGCATATGGGCACCATACAACCGCTGCATATTCTAGCTTTGGCCTAACAAAGTCGTGAACAATTTCTTTAGTATTTCTCCATCCATGTATCTTAAAAGCAATTCTGAAGTTAGACAGTGTAGCATAGGCTCCTTGCACAATGTCCGTTGAAACTGTGGTCCTCAGGTGACAGTTTTCTATCTAGAACCACCCCTAGATCCCTTTCTTTGTCAGAATTCTTAAAAATTTCTCACATAATTTATAGGTTGTGTGGGGTCTATGTTCTCCAATTCCACATTCCATAACATGGCATTTATTCACATTAAATTCCATTTGTCAAGTGTTGCTCCATACTGTATATTTATTTTGTCTATGTCTTCTTGAAGGGCATGGCAATCATATAGGTTTCTTATCGTCCCTATTATCTTAGCATCATCAGCAAACATGTTCATATAATTCTGTATTCCAACGGGTGGATCGTTTAAGGAGACAATGAACGTTACCGGTGCAAGAACTGAACCCTGTGGTACTCCACGCGTGACATTCCTCCAATCTCTCCTCTGCTTCTGATTACTGCCCTCATTTTTCTGTCATTCAGGAAATTTTTCATCCATGTTAGAAGCTTACTGTCACCCCTCCAATATGTTCCAGTATCCAGAACAACCTCTTATGTGGAACACTGTCGAAAGCCTTTTTTATGTCCAGATAGATGCAGTCAACCCAACCATCTCTTTTCTGTAAAATCTCTGTGGCTTGATCATAGAAACTGAGTAAGTACGTTACACAGGATCTTCCAGATCGAAAACCATACTGTCTGTCTGATATTATATTGTTTTTCTCCAGGTGTTCTACCCATTTAGTTTTAATTATTTTCCCAATATTTTGACTGACTTGTCAATGATAGGAGCCGGTTGGCCGAGCGGACAGCACGCTGGACTTGTGATCCTGTGGTCCCGGGGTCGATCCCGGGCACCGGCGAGAAACAATGGGCAGAGTTTCTTTTACCCTATGCCCATTACCTAGCAGTAAAATAGGTACCTGGGTGTTAGTCAGCTGTCACGGGCTGCTTCCTGGGGGTGGAGGCCTGGTCGAGGACCGGGCCGCGGGGACACTAAAGCCCTGAAATCATCAAGATAACCTCAAGATACATGTCTATAATTAAGGGGGTCTTCCCTGCTGCTACTTTTGAAGATTGGAACTATGTTAGCCTTTTTCCACACATCAGCTACAACTCCCGTACACAGGAATGCCTGAAAAATCAGTTGAAGTGGAATGCTGAGCTCAGGTGCACATTCTCTCAGAACCCATGGTGAAACTCCATCTGGACTAACTGCTTTGTTCTTTCTTAGCTCCTTGAGAATTTTTTCCACTTCGTCTATAGACACCTCTATGTGCTCTATGTTGTTCACTTGGAATTCTTATTGCTTCTGGTTCCCTGAAGATTTCATTTTGTACAAACACACTTTGGTACTTTTTGTTTAATGTTTCACACATTTCCTTTACATTTTACGTGAATCATTTCCCATTTTCAACCTCTGAATATTATTCTTTACCTGCAATTTGTTTTTTATGAATTTATAGAAGAGACCTGGTTCTGTTTTACAATTGTCTGCAGTCCCTTTTTCAAAACGTCTTTCTGCCTCTCTCCTCACTGCCGTGTAGTTGTTTCTCGCATCTTAGTATCGCTGGTATGTTTGGGGGTTTGGCCTCTTCCTGTATCGATTCCATTTTTGTGTCTTTTGGTCTCTTGCCCTCTCACAATTTCTGTTGAACCCATCCTGTTTCCTAGTTCTGCATCTCTGCTTTGGTATAATTTTTTTTGTGCCTTTATCATATATTTCACAAAACTTGACATACATCTCATTTACTTCCTTGCCTAGCAACAAGTCTGTCTAATTATACTCACTAAAAAAAATTCTAAGGTCGCCATAATGTCCTCTCCTAAAGTCAGGTTTTTCAACTGTTTCAACGTCCATACTTTCTTCCAGATTATAACACATAGAATACTTTATTCACAAAAAGACTTGGTCACTTTTAACCAAGGGAGGAAGGTACTGAATGTCAAATATCTCTTCCTCCTCCTTGGTAATTATCACATCTAGCAAAGGAACATTCCCTTTCCTCATCCTCGTAGCTTGTTTAACATGTTGATAGAAGAATGTTTCCAGGATGAGGTCTACAAATCTACAGGTCCAAAAATCCTCTGTTCTAGCTTCATATGCTTCCCAGTCTATGGATTTCAAGTTGAAGTCCCCGACTATCAACAGTCGTGATCTATATTTATCCGTTCTCGCTATAATCTCTCATTATTGTTATAAGACCTTCTTGTTTACTATCTAGCTCCTCCTCTTGTCCATGTGTTGCTTGGCTGTGGACTATATGCATTTATGGTCATTTATGGAGGGAGCCGGTCGGCCGAGCGGACAGCACACTGGATTTGTGATCCTGTGGTCCTGGGTTCGATCCCAGGCACCGGCAAGAAACAATGGGCAGAGTTTCTTTCACCCTATGCCCCTGTTACCTAGCAGTAAATAGGTACCTGGGTGTTAGTCAGCTGTCACGAGCTGCTTCCTGGGGGTGGAGGCCTGGTCGAGGACCGGGCCGCGGGGACACTAAAGCCCTGAAATCATCTCAAGATAACCTCAAGAAGATGGTCACTAGTTTATCATCCTCATGGCAGATCTATAGTGCTATTACGTCAACTTCTCGTGGATTGGCAATCATTATTTCGTTCACCTTTAGGTATTTTTTCACCAGCACAGCAACACCAGCGCCTTTTCTAATCTTTCTGTCCCGTCTCCAAATTGAGTAGCCCCTTGGGAATGTGTGCGCTTGTGTGTGTGTGTGTGTTTTGCCGGTTCCTGCTTGTTCTGGTGCTTGTTTTGTTCTTGTTTGCATGTGGGTGTCATTTCCTTATGTTTTTTCCCCGGTCCCTGTGTGTTCTGGTTATGGATCCCTGTCTGTCTTGAATTTTTGTCCTGACTGTGAGGCCCTTCAGGCTGGCTTGTGTAACTAAATATGTAATTGGTAAATTGTATAATATCATTTCTGTGTTTTTTCCGTGTTTCCTGTTGTGTGCTTGGTTGGTTTTTCAGTTTTGTGTTTCCTTTCTCTGTTGTTCTCATGTTTTGTTTTGTGCTTTATGGATCACTGCTTGTCCAGATTTTGCCAGGCTGTTTTTGTGTTTATTTAATGTGCTTTGTCAATAAAAAGAAAAAAAAATACTCCCAGCAGGTACTGTCACACCACCAATACTCCCAGCAGGTACTGTCACACCAACAATACACCCAGCAGGTACTGTCACACCACCAATACTCCCAGCAGGTACTGTCACACCAACAATACACCCAGCAGGTACTGTCACACCACCAATACACCCAGCAGGTACTGTCACAACAACAATACACCCAGCAGGTACTGTCACAACAACAATACACCCAGCAGGTACTGTCACACCAACAATACACCCAGCAGGTACTGTCACACCAACAATACACCCAGCAGGTACTGTCACACCAACAATACTCCCAGCAGGTACTGTCACACCAACAATACTCCCAGCAGGTACTGTCACACCAACAATACTCCCAGCAGGTACTGTCACACCAACAATACTCCCAGCAGGTACTGTCACACCAACAATACTCCCAGCAGATACTGTCACGCCAACAATACTCCCAGCAGGTACTGTCACACCACCAATACACCCAGCAGGTACTGTCCCACCAACAATATACCCAGCAGGTACTGTCACACCACCAATACACCCAGCAGATACTGTCACACCAACAATACTGCCAGCAGGTACTGTCACACTAACAATACACCCAGCAGGTACTGTCACACCAACAATACTCCCAGCAGGTACTGTCACACCACCAATACACCCAGCAGGTACTGTCACACCAACAATACTCCCAGCAGGTACTGTCACACCACCAATACACCCAGCAGGTACTGTCCCACCAACAATATACCCAGCAGGTACTGTCACACCACCAATACACCCAGCAGGTACTGTCACACCAACAATACTCCCAGCAGGTACTGTCACACCACCAATACACCCAGCAGGTACTGTCCCACCAACAATATACCCAGCAGGTACTGTCCCACCAACAATATACCCAGCAGGTACTGTCACACCACCAATACACCCAGCAGGTACTGTCACACCAACAATACTGCCAGCAGGTACTGTCACACCAACAATACACCCAGCAGGTACTGTCACACCACCAATACTCCCAGCAGGTACTGTCACACTAACAATACACCCAGCAGGTACCGTCACACCACCCCACGACCTGGGACGCAAACAACGATCAACTGTATACCCCACTAGGACCGTTTTCACCACCAGGCGATAAGTACCCCCCTCAAAGTTGAACAAATAAACATATAATATTATGAATATACTGTATACAGTACATATTAAATATACATACATACATAATATTATAAATATATTCATATACTGTAATATTGTATGGAAAATATTGTAATATTGTATGTAACATTGTATGGAAAATAGGTTCCAAGGGGTTGTCATAGCCAGGGGGTGGTAATGGGGGACGAGCTCCCATGACCTATAAAATGCTCCTATACGGCATGCGTCTCAAATAGCCTCTGACAACCAAGTCCAACTCCTGGCCTGCACGGGTGGCTTAGTCTAAGTCCGGCGGAACTGCTTTTACCGACAGGAGAAGGGGCGAGGGCGTGCCTCTGGCGCCTTAAAACCAGCTGCTCCGGGTAGATGGGACTCGATAGCCTGGGAAGGCAGCCCATCTAGGGGAAGGAAAACCCTGATTTTAAACCTCCGCTGCCTTGCGGCCATACCCTTGTTTTTGGGAAGGCTTCAGGAGTCAACCTCGAGGAAAAATCCGGAGTTGGAGCCCCTAAGGCAGTTCGTTGTTGACGTCGACCTCGTTCTGGCAGCTCCTGCGACGTTGCTGGAACCATGCGTATTGGCATTTGCCTCTCTATTGGATAATTTCAGCAACGTGGAGAGGGGGGACCTGCTGCATGGGTAACAGCTTCTCCTCCATATCTACCTACCCAGGCTTTGCGCCCTGGAGAGGACACTCCAGCTTCACCTCACAGCGTCGAACCAACACGGGAAGCGACAGTCTACCGGTTTTAAGTCTTCTGCTCGATTGGCGAAGAGTGTGACGCCAGGGGTTGCTTCCGACGGTGGGAGGGGTCATCGCGCCCCACTGGGCAGCTACCGCCCGCCTCAAGCTGGGCAAACCCCAGCCAATAAGGTGTTGCCTCGCCACGGTCCGTTAACCTCACTGGGTGCGTGGGGTTTAGGGTGAAAACTGACAAGCGGCCCGACAACTTTGCACCAAGCAATACCAAACCAAAGAAGAAAATATCAACTGCCCTAAAGCTGGGCACATGGAACATCAGGACACTGACACCAGGTTTCTCCGACGACCTGCAAGAAATCAATGACGCCCGAAAAACAGCAATCATCGATAGGGAGCTGAGCAAGCTGCAGATGGATATTGTTGCTCTCCAAGAGACCAGGCTCCCAGGATCAGGATCTGTGAGAGAGAGGACCTTCTCTTTCTTCTGGCAAGGAAAACCTCCAGATGAGACCAGAGAACATGGTGTGGGATTTGCCGTCAGGAATGCACTGTTGGGACACATTATGCCACCGATGGGGGAAACCGAACGAATTCTGTCTCTGCAACTGTACTCCCAAACAGGACCAGTCAATGTAATTAGTGCATATGCACCAACCCTGACTTCTCCAGCAGAGGCAAAGGAAAAATTCTACGATGACCTCAACAGAGTCATAGCGAGAATCCCTGTAAAGGAGCTACTGTTCATCCTCGGCGACTTCAACGCCAGAGTGGGTGCCGAGCACAACATTTGGCCCACTTGCCTGGGTCAATTCGGCATAGGAAGGATGAATGAGAACGGGCAACGTCTGCTAGAGCTCTGCTGCCTTCATGGTCTTTGTGTCACCAACACGTTCTTCGGCACAAAGCCTCAACACCGAGTATCTTGGAGACACCCCAGATCCAAGCACTGGCACCAGCTTGACCTGATTCTTACCAGGCGTGCAAGTCTACCCAGCGTCAAGATTACGCGTAGCTACCAGAGTGCTGTCTGTGACACCGACCACTCCCTGGTATGTAGCAGGGTCAAGATGCAACCAAAGAAGATTCATCACTCGAAAAAGGCGGGCAGACCTCGCATCGACACCACCAAGACCCGCAACCAGGACAAGGTGGAAGATTTTGCACACGTGCTCGAGGAAGCTCTTCCTGGCCCAGCTGGGGTCACTGCCTGTAAAAGATGGGAGCACTTCAGAGACGCTGTGTTCAACGCTGCCATTTCCACCTTTGGCAAGAAGACCAGCAGGTCGGCAGACTGGTTCGAGGCTCACTCGGAAGAGATGACACCTGTAATCGAAGAGAAGAGAAACGCCTTGGCAGCCTACAAAGCCTGTCCAAGTCGGCGCAACTTACAGATCCTTCGGGCCGTCCGCTGCAAAGTGCAGCAGAGCGCCAGGCGATGTGCCAACAACTATTGGCTCCAGCTCTGCTCCCAGATACAGACTGCAGCGGATACAGGCAATGTAAGGGAAATGTATGACGGCATCAAGCAGGCCCTCGGCCCAATCCAGAAGAAGACCGCTCCTCTGAAATCTGCCACTGGCGAGGTGGTTCAGGACCAGACACTGCAGCTGAAGCGCTGGGTCGAGCACTACTCTGAGCTATACGCCAGGGACAATGTGGTCACCGAAGATGCCCTGAGCGCCATTGAGTGTCTGCCTGTGTTAATGGAGCTCGACAGTGAACCGACCCTGGAAGAACTCAGCGATGCCCTAGACTCCCTTGCTTCTGGTAAAGCTCCTGGCAAAGATGGCATTCCTGCTGAGACCTTGAAGTGCTGCAGAGGTAGCCTGCTCATGGAGCTGCACGAAATTCTTTGCCTCTGCTGGGAAGAAGGAGAGGTGCCACAGGACATGAGGGATGCCAACATCGTCACACTGTATAAGAATAAAGGTGACAGGGGCGACTGCAACAACTACCGTGGAATCTCCCTCCTCAGTATTGTCAGAAAGCTGTTTGCTCGAGTCGCATTGAAGAGGCTCCAAGTACTGTACTTGCAGAGAGTGTTTATCCAGAATCACAATGTGGATTCAGAGCTGGCAGGTCCACCATCGACATGGTCTTTTCCCTCAGACAACTGCAGGAGAAATGCAGGGAACAGAAGCAGCCACTCTTTGTAGCCTTCATAGACCTGACGAAGGCCTTCGACCTCGTCAGCAGGGATGGCCTGTTCAAGATCCTCCCCAAGATCGGATGCCCACCCAGGCTCCTCAGCATCATCAGATCTTTCCATGAGAACATGAGGGGCACCGTGGTCTTTGATGGCCTAACATCAGGCGCCTTTGACATCCGAAGTGGAGTAAAGCAGGGCTGCGTACTGGCTCCAACCCTATTCGGGATTTTCTTCGCAGTTATGCTGCGGCACGCCTTCGGATCTGTCACGGAAGGCATTTACCTCCGGACCAGGTCGGATGGGAAGCTCTTTAACCTCGCCAGGCTGAGAGCCAAGACAAAGGTTCGGCTGAGGTGTCTGCGCGACTTCCTCTTTGCCGACGACGCAGCAGTCACTGCCCACTCAGCTGAAGACCTCCAACGGCTCATAACCCGCTTCAGCGAGGCCTCTCAGGCTTTCGGACTCACCATCAGTCTGAAGAAAACACAAGTCATGGGACAAGGAGTGGACTCCCCACCTGACATCGGCATCTCTGATTCCAAACTGGAAGTTGTTCACGACTTCGTGTACCTGGGCTCCACAATCTCTGACTCCCTCTCTCTTGATACGGAGCTAAACAAACGCATCGGTAAGGCATCTACTACCATGTCCAAACTGACAAACTGAGAGTGTGGGCCAACAATAGGCTAACTGAGTATACTAAGATTCAGGTTTACAGATCCTGTGTCCTGAGCACTCTCCTTTATGGCAGTGAGTCTTGGACACTCCGCGCCCGTCAGGAAAGACGGCTGAATGCCTACCACATGCGCTGCCTTCGACACATCTTAGACATCACCTGGCAGGACAAGGTGACAAACAACAACGTCTTGGGGAGAGCAAGAATCACCAGCATGTACACAATGCTGAAACAGAGACGAATGCGCTGGCTCGGGCACGTTGTGTGAATGGGCGACGGCAGGATCCCCAAGGATCTCCTGTATGGAGAGCTGAGGCAGGGAAAGCGTCCAGTAGGCAAGCCCCAGCTACGGTACAAAGACGTATGCAAAATGGACCTGAAAGCCATGGACGTCGATCTTGCTATATGGGAGACACTGGCTGCAGACCGTTCAGCCTGGAGGCAGTCTGTTCAACGAGGTCTCTCCAAGTTCGAGGAGTCACTTGCCAAGGAATCGGAGGCAAAGAGACAGAGAAGGAAAGCCGGTAACCAGGAAGACAGACCAGAATCGGACTTCGTTTGTGCTCGGTGTGGGATGGACTGCCACTCTCAGATTGGCCTCATCAGTCACACCAGACGCTGCACCAGGATTGACAACTAGGGCGCAACTCCATAGTCTCCCGAGACTGAAGGATGCCTACTACTATACTGTAATACTGTAAATAGTAAAAGTACTTTAGTCAACAAAGGATAAATTGACAAGAAATCACAAATAGGGGAACAGACAATCTCTACACCACAAACCCAACATGGTGACGTGTGGAGGCCACTTTAAGGTACTTCGGAAGAGTGTTGTCGGGATTGTATGTAACATTTGTAACATAAGATTTCACCCGAGTTGTACAGGACTACCTACACAATATGCAAACAGACAAGGTAACTACTGGATCTGTCACAAGGATCAACTGATGTGGGAAAACATCAAGTTAATGAATGACATCCCTGAAGTACACAGGCTACAATTCACACAAAAGCTACCAGAAATGTATGCCGAGTATGTAAAAACAGCAGCGAACACTGAACACAACCTAGGGACCGAGAGCTTAGAGAGCCAAATTGGCAATGTAGAAGGACATTGTGTAGAGGTACTCGAAAATGAAGGCAATATTGAAGAGCAAACTGGTAATAGGAGTAAGGAGAGAAACAATGAGAAGGACGAGAACACAAATGAGAAAGACGAAAGCAACAAGGAGAAAGATAAGGGCAATACCGAGAATGAATGCGGAAACGAGAAAGTTGGAACAAAAAACAGAGGTAGCAAAGTCGTGCACAGGTATAAACAATAAGAATACAAGCACAGATGAAAATATTTGCAGGTATTATGCAAAAGGACAGTGCAGATATGGGACCAGAGGCACGGGATACACATTCATGCACCCACGGAAATGCCGAAACATGTTAGGGAAAGGCAGCCGTCTTTTGGAAATGCTATGATCTCCATTGCCCCGATTTCCACGCGAGAGGTACACAGCGCTATATGAGAGAGGAAGTCCAATATAATAGCCCAGGAAATTTTTTTAGAGGCAAGCAGAACCAGAGGGAGGAACAGACAGGCAGAAACATTGCAGGAGTACGGATGGGGAGGGGGAAATGCCCAAGACTGAACTACGTTTTGTCATCAAGCCCGCCCACACTACACCCCCCAACTACACAAACTACTACACTACACAGTACCAACTCAAAACTAGACACACCATTGCCAGACCAGCACACCCTGGGTCAGGGTAGAGAGGAGGGAGAACTACAAAAACCTTCCAGAAGTGACACAGAATAAGGACAAGCATTCATACTTGCAGACATTCAAGGTCTAAAGCCAATGTCAAGAAATAAAGTTAAGTTCATAAATGGCCGCCTATTAGTCATATTCAATATTTGGAGCATTGATGGAAACTCGTACAAAAGATTACATGGATAGTGAAATCTGGATTCCAAATTACAATTTATTTAAATGTGATAGAGAAAATAGGTCAAATAGAGGAGTAGGTCTGTATATTAAAGAGGACCTGGTATGCACAGAGCTACTAAACTCAACTAATGAGGTGGTAGAGGTACTGTACTTGGAATTAAGGTAGAAAAATAAACCTAATTATTATTCTAATATAAACTGCTAGATACAAAGGTTGAGGAATTCACAGAGCAGATGCACAAAATAGAGAACATCCTTGATAATCTAGCAAACCCAGCACCAGATATTATCTTCCTTGGAGATTTCAATTTACGAAATCTAAGATGGAGCATGGCAAACAAATATCATAGCAGGGGAACGACCTGGGAAATAACCAACCACAGGTCAGAGAACTTTTAAGATTCTGTGACAAATTCTCACTCAATCAACAGATGACAGAACCAACTAGGAACGAAAACACACTAGACTTGTTATTCACAAACAATGATGAACTCAGACATTACAATCTCTGATACTACATACTAAGATCATAAGCTCATTGAAGTGCGAACTAGCATAAATAACGGTAGTAGGTCTAAGAGACCCAACAAGCGAGAAGGGGTATTCAATCAATTCAATTTTAACAATAAGAGGATCGACTGGGAGAAAATAAATGTAGACCTTGCAAACATTCAATGGGAACCGGTCTTAAACGACAAAACTCCCAAACCTGACTTCAGGAGAGGACATTATGGCCACCTTAGAAATATTTTTAGTGAGTATAATTGGACAGACTTGTTGCTAGGCAGGGAAGTAAATGAAATGTATGCCCAATTTTTAAAAATATACGAGGAAGGCACACAAACATTTCAGCAAGCAAGCCACCTTGAGGTTACCTTGAGGTGCCTCCGGGGCTTAGTGTCCCCACGGCCCGGTCGTCGACCAGGCTTCCTGGTTGCTGGACTGATCAACCAGGCTGTTAGACGCGGCTACTCGCAGCCTGACGTATGAGTCACAGCCTGGTTGATCAGGTATCCTTTGGAGGTGTTTGTCAAGTTCTCTCTTGAACACTGTGAGGGGTCGACCAGTTATGCCCCTTATGTGTAGTGGAAGCGTGTTGAACAGTCTCGGGCCTCTGATGTTGATAGAGTTCTCTCTCAGAGTACCTGTTGCACCTCTGCTTTTCAACGGGGGTATTCTGCACATCCTGCCATGTCTTCTGGTCTCATGTGATGTTATTTCTGTGTGCAGGTTTGGGACCAGCCCCTCAATTATTTTCCACGTGTAAATTATTATGTATCTCTCCCGGCTGCGCTCAAGGGAGTACAGATTTAGGCTCTTTAGTCGGTCCCAGTAATTTAGATGTTTTACTGAGTGGATTCTAGCAGTAAAGGATCTCTGCACGCTCTCCAGGTCAGCAATTTCTCCAGATTTGAAAGGGGCTGACATTGTGCAGCAGTACTCCACTCTAGAGAGCACAAGCCTCAGTAAAACATCTAAACTACTGAGACCAACTAAAGAGCCTAAATCTGTATTCCCTTGAGCGCAGGCGGGAGAGATACATAATAATCTATACGTGGAAAATAATTGAGGGGCTGGTCCCAAACCTGTACACAGAAATAACATCACACAAGACCAGAAGGTATGGCAGGATGTGCAGAATACCCCCGTTGAAAAGCAGAGGTGCAACAGGTACTCTGAGAGAGAACTCTATCAACATCAGAGGCCCGAGACTGTTCAACACGCTTCCACTACACATAAGGGGCATAACTGGCAGACCCCTGACAGTGTTCAAGAGAGAACTTGACAAACACCTCCAAAGGATACCTGATCAACCAGGCTGTGACCCATATGTCTGGCTGCGAGCAGCCACGTCCAACAGCCTGGTTGACCAGTCCAGCAACCAGGAGGCCTGGTCGATGACCGGGCCGCAGGGACGCTAAGCCCCAGAAGCACCTCAAGGTTAGGTAAGACAAGGTGACTGTACAGAAGGAAAAAAAAAACTGAAATGCTTAAGAAGACACGACTATCGCAAGAAAGGAAAATAAACCTAATCAGGGAGATTGAAGAAATAGAACAAACGTTGAAGCGATCATACGAATCTGAGGAGAAGGGACTGGAACAGAAAGCTATACAAGAGATAAAGAAAAATCCGAAATATTTTTTCACATACGCAAAATAAAAAATCTCCCCCAGTATTGGATCCTTAATTACAACTGAAGGTACATACACAGAGGACAACAAAGAAATTAGTGAAATTCTAAGAAGCCAGTATGAGGCTATGTTTAGCACATCAATAAACAACATGAAAGTTGATGATCCAGACAGCTTTTTTATGAATGACATTCAAGCTGCAGATACTATAATGGATATTAACACAAACTCAGAAAACTTTGAAAGAGAAATTGACAATATGCCCATGCACTCAGCTCCTGAGCCGGACTCGTGGAATTCAATATTTATTAAAAAATGTAAAGTACCAGTTGCGCGAGCGCTCAGCGTAATATGGAGAAAGAGCCTGGATACAGGGGAGATACCAGCTGCACTTAAATTAGCAGATATAGCTCCGCTGCACAAGGGGGGATAGTAAGGTCTTGGCAAAAAATTAGAGACCAATTGCACTAACATCTCAGATAATAGAAGTTTTTGAAAGAGTGATTAGGAATCAACTTTCTAGCTTTATGGAAAATAATGGACTACACAACCCAGGACAACATGGATTTAGAGCGGGAAGATCCTGTCTGTCACAGTTACTCAACCACTTTGACAAAATCACAGGAGCTCTGGAAGAAAAGCAAAATGCAGATGTAGTACATACAGACTTTGCAAAGGCATTCGACAAATGTGATCATGGGGTGATAGCACACAAAATGAGGTCAATGGGAATAACTGGTAAAGTAGAACGCTGGATACTCAATTTCCTGTCGAACAGAACACACAGAGTAACAGTCAATCAAATAAAATCGAGCCCAAGCACAGTTAAAAGCTCTGTACCTCAACGTACAGTTCTTGCACCACTGCTTTTCCTTATTCTCATATCAGATATACACAAAAACACAAGTCACAGCTTCGTGTTATCCTTTGCAGATAACACGAAAATTGGCATGAAAATTACCTCTGCTGAAGACATTGAAAAACTACAGGCAGATATCAACAAATTTTTCGACTGGGCAGCAGAAAATAACATGAAGTTTAACAGTGATAAATTCCAGGTACTCAGGTATGGCAACAATGAGGATCTGAAACATAATACAGGGTACAAAACAATCAATCAATCTGCCCATAGTAGGAAAACAGCATGTCAAGGATTTGGGAATAATGATGTCCGACAACCCAACGTCTACAAAGCATAACCAAGCAAATATTGTGTCTGCCAGATAAATGATAGGATTGATTACGAGAACTTTCCAATCCAGGGATCCCATCTTGAGCTTATCTTGAGATGATTTCGGGGCTTTAGTGTCCCCGCGGTCCGGTCCTCGACCAGGCCTCCACCCCCAGGAAGCAGCCCGTGACAGCTGACTAACACACAAGTACCTATTTTACTGCTAGGTAACAGGGGCATAGGATGAAAGAAACTCTGCCCATTGTTTCTCGCCGGCGCCTGGGATTGAACCCGGGACCACAGGATCACAAGTCCAGCGTGCTGTCCGCTCGGCCGACCGGCTCCCCAATGCGTGTACAATCATCACAATGGTTGTACTCTTCAAATCACTTGTTTTGTCCCATCACTTCCCCCTTCAGAGCAGGAGAAATTGCTGAAATAGAGGGAATACAGAGAACATGTACAGCACGCATAGACATGATAAAGCACCTAAATTATTGGGATCATCTCAAAGCTCTACAAATGTACTCACTAGAAAGGAGACGAGAGAGATACCAAATAATATACACATGGAAAATACTGGAGGGTGAGGTTCCAAATCTACAAAGTAAAATAACAACATACTGAAGTGAACGATTATGAAGAAAATGCTGAATAGAACCAGTGAAGAGCAGAGGTGCCATAGGCACAATCAGAGAACACTGTATAAGAATCAGAGGTCCGTGTTTGTTCAACGTCCTCCCAGCGAGCATAAGAAATATTGCCGGAACAACTGTGTTCATCTTCAAGAGAAACTAGATTGTTTCCTCCAAGGAGTGCCGGACCAAACGGGCTGTGGTGGGTATAGCAGACCCCTCATAGTGTTCAAGAGAGAACTGGATAAGCACCTCTAAAAGATACCAGATCAACCGGGCTGCGACTCGTACGTCAGGCTGCGAGCAGCCGCGTCCTACAGCCTGATTGATCAGTCCAGCAACCAGGAGGCCTGGTCGACGACAGGGCTACGGGGACCTGAGCCACGGAAGCACCTCAAGATAACCTCAAGGTATGCAGGGCCTGCGGGCTGCTCCAACCAACAGCCTTGTGGACCAAACTCTCAAGTCAAACCTGGCCTCGGGCCGGGCTTGGGGAGTAGAACAACTCCCAGAACCCCATCAAGCAGGTATCAATGCTCCCAGCAGGTACTGTCACACCACCAGTACCCCCAGCAGGTACTGTCACACCAACAGTACCCCCAGCAGGTACTGTCACACCAACAGTACCCCCAGCAGGTACTGTCACACCAACAGTACCCCCAGCAGGTACTGTCACACCAACAATGCCCCCAGCAGGTACTGTCACACCAACAATACCCCCAGCAGGTACTGTCACACCAACAATACCCCCAGCAGGTACTGTCACACCAACAATACCCCCAGCAGGTACTGTCACACCACCAATACCCCCAGCAGGTACTGTCACACCACCAATACCCCCAGCAGGTACTGTCACACCAACAATACCCCCAGCAGGTACTGTCACACCAACAATACCCCCAGCAGGTACTGTCACACCAACAATACACCCAGCAGGTACTGTCACACCAACAATACCCCCAGCAGGTACTGTCACACCAACAATACTCCCAGCAGGTACTGTCACACCAACAATACTCCCAGCAGGTACTGTCACGCCAACAATAACCCCAGCAGGTACTGTCACACCACCAATACCCCCAGCAGGTTCTGTCACACCACCAATACTCCCAGCAGGTACTGTCACACCACCAATACTCCCAGCAGATACTGTCACGCCTACAATACACCCAGCAGGTACTGTCACGCCAACAATAACCCCAGCAGGTAGTCACGCCAACAATACACTCAGCAGGTACTGTCACGCCAACAATACCGCCAGCAGGTACTGTCACGCCAACAATACCCCCAGCAGGTACTGTCACACCAACAATACCCCCAGCAGGTACTGTCACACCAACAATACCCCCAGCAGGTACTGTCACACCAACAATACCCCCAGCAGGTACTGTCACACCAACAATACCCCCAGCAGGTACTGTCACACCAACAATACCCCCAGCAGGTACTGTCACACCACCAATACCCCCAGCAGGTACTGTCACACCACCAATACACCCAGCAGGTACTGTCACACCACCAATACACCCAGCAGGTACTGTCACACCACCAATACACCCAGCAGGTACTGTCACACCACTAATACACCCAGCAGGTACTGTCACACCACCAATACACCCAGCAGGTACTGTCACACCACCAATACACCCAGCAGGTACTGTCACACCAATGCACCCAGCAGGTACTGTCACACCACCAATACACCCAGCAGGCACTGTCACACCAACAATACTCCCAGCAGGCACTGTCACACCAACAATACTCCCAGCAGGCACTGTCACACCACCAATACTCCCAGCAGGTACTGTCACACCAACAATACTCCCAGCAGATACTGTCACACCAACAATACACCCAGCAGGTACTGTCATGCCAACAATACCTCCAACAGGTACTGTCACGCCAACAATACACCCAGCAGGTACTGTCACGCCAACAATACACCCAGCAGGTACTGTCACGCCAACAATACACCCAGCAGGTACTGTCACGCCAACAATACACCCAGCAGGTACTGTCACGCCAGCAATACACCCAGCAGGTATTGTCACACCACCAATACTCCCAGCAGGTACTGTCACACCACCAATACACCCAGCAGGTACTGTCACACCACTAATACACCCAGCAGGTACTGTCACACCACCAATACTGCCAGCAGGTACTATCACACCAACAATACACCCAGCAGGTACTGTCACACCAATAATACACCCAGCAGGTACTGTCACACCAATAATACACCCAGCAGGTACTGTCACACCAATAATACACCCAGCAGGTACTGTCACACCAATAATACACCCAGCAGGTACTGTCACACCAATAATACACCCAGCAGGTACTGTCACACCAATAATACTCCCAGCAGGTACTGTCACACCACCAATACACCCAGCAGGTACTGTCACAACAACAATACACCCAGCAAGCACTGTCACACCAACAATACACCCACCAGGTACTGTCACAACACCAATACACCCAGCAGGTACTGTCACACCACCAATACTCCCAGCAGGTACTGTCACACCAGCAATACACCCAGCAGGTACTGTCACAGCAACAATACACCCAGCAGGTACTGTCACACCAGCAATACACCCAGCAGGTACTGTCACAGCAACAATACACCCAGCAGGTACTGTCACACCAAGAATACACCCAGCAGGTACTGTCACACCAACAAAACACCCAGCAGGTACTGCCACACCACCAATACTGCCAGCAGGTACTGTCACACCAACAATACACCCAGCAGGTACTGCCACACCAACAATACACCCAGCAGGTACTGCCACACCAACAATACACCCAGCAGGTACTGCCACACCAACAATACACCCAGCAGGTACTGTCACACCAACAATACACCCAGCAGGTACTGTCACACCAACAATACACCCAGCAGGTACTGTCACACCAACAATACACCCAGCAGGTACTGTCACACCAACAATACACCCAGCAGGTACTGTCACACCAACAATACACCCAGCAGGCACTGTCACACCACCAATACACCCAGCAAGTACTGTCACACCAACAATACACCCAGCAGGTACTGTCACACCACCAATACACCCAGCAGGTACTGTCACACCACCAATACACCCAGCAAGTACTGTCACACCAACAATACACCCAGCAGGTACTGTCACACCAACAATACACCCAGCAGGTACTGTCACACCAACAATACACCCAGCAGGTACTGTCACACCAACAATACACCCAGCAGGTACTGTCACAGCAACAATACACCCAGCAGGTACTGTCACAGCAACAATACACCCAGCAGGTATTGTCACAGCAACAATACACCCAGCAGGTACTGTCACAGCAACAATACACCCAGCAGGTACTGTCACACCAACAATACACCCAGCAGGTACTGTCACACCAACAATACACCCAGCAGGTACTGTCACACCAACAAAACACCCAGCAGATACTGTCACACCAACAATACACCCAGCAGGTACTGTCACACCAACAATACACCCAGCAGGTACTGTCACACCAACAATACACCCAGCAGGTACTGTCACACCAACAAAACACCCAGCAGGTACTGTCACACCAACAATACACCCAGCAGGTACTGTCACACCAACAATACACCCAGCAGGTACTGTCACACCAACAATACACCCAGCAGGTACTGTCACGCCAACAATACTGTACACCAAGCAGGCACTGTCACATCATAGTCTGTACTAATCCGTTGGAATTCTACACTGCTGTACTTGTGGGCCGTCATGATACATCTGTTTGATAGTTCAGTTTATTTAAAATGTTGCCAACGTGCCACTGGAGCAGCTCCTCTACTAGTCCACGCGTCGTGTCCCTGGGAGCCCACACTCACTAAGACACTCACCAGATTTGGCGGCGTATTGGATACTATCCAACTGTGCAAATTTTACACTAATGTGAAAGATTAGTTACAAGGGAAAAAGTCCAAAATCACTAAGTCTATACATTATGGCCTCAATTTATACTAGCATACATTAAGCTTAGTTTCTCTGCCAAGAAGTAACAACTCTCCTAATAATGTCAATTATAAACAATACCATTACCACTCCACTGTTTGCACTACTGGCTATGCTGCTCTTCGTAGTAACGCGTAAGTATTCAAGACGAAGCTGTGATCAAGCTTGTCGCCGCAACACGAGTGAACCGGCAAGTTTTTCCAGAATGCAACCGTCAACGGCTGCTCTGTCTCGGCACACGGAACGACGGTAAATTTATTTTCAAAATGCTATTCAATGTGATAACTGCCAAAGAGCACAGGGTTGACACTTCTCGAGGCACGACACAGCCGGCGCAGGGGCGTCCGTACGACCGCTCGCCCACACACACACACACGATGGCACGCCTCACAACACCCCAAACTTTCAGCTGGGTACGGAACTATGCACTGATAATCACACGCCTTTTGTCGCTTCGTTTATTCATCTCAAAATATTTCCAGCGCGAGATCACCGAACACACAAACTACACACAACGGAACACACACTGGCCAGCTGCACTGCAAGACACCAGTCACCAGGGTAACTGGTGCCAGGGCTGGTGCTAGTGCTCAGGGCTGGTGCCATGGATGGGGCCAGCACTAGTGCCAGTGTCCAGGGCTCGTGTTAGTGCCCAGGACTGATGCCAGGGCTGGTGCCAGGGCTGGTGCCAGGGCTGGTGCCAGGGCTGGTGCCAGGACTGATGCCAGGGCTGGTGCCAGGACTGATGCCAGGGCTGGTACCAGGACTGGTGCCAGGTCTGGTGCCAGGACTGGTGCCAGGACTGATGCCAGGGCTGGTGCCAGGACTGGTGCCAGGTCTGGTGCCAGGACTGGTGCCATGGCTGGTGCCAGGACTGGTGCCAGGACTGGTGCCAGAGCCCAGGGCTGGTGTGGACCAACACAAGACACCCACCGCGGGGCCCAGGCCACACGTGGGCAGCGGGCTGCCCTGCTACCCACCTGCCCCTGCCACCTGAGGGGCGGACGGGCAAGACGCAGACAGAAGGTGGTGAGAGCGAGTGGAGGGACGCATGGCCGCCCCTCACCCGTCACTCCTCTCCCTCACCCACCAGTCTTGCCTCCACTCTCTCCTCCCACCACCTCCACCTCCACCACACTTTATTCCCCGGGCTCTGCCGGGCACATACCATGGGGCAGCATTTCCACCATTACATGGTGGTGCGAGGGGGGGCCGCCCAAAGTAACTAATCAATACAGGTCTGGTCCTGGGTGGTGTGGTGGGGACGGAGGCAGCCAACACACACCCGCCTCACGCCGCTGCCCTCCTCCGCTCCTTCACACCCTCACTACACTTCCCACCCTACCGCTTACCATGCGTACATTGTTCCTGGTCACCACTCACACCATATCTAGCCTCACACACTCAAAAGTACTCCTGGCAAATCACTGTAATTTTTTCGTCCTTGAGTGAAGCGAATAAAGCAGGCGGACTTCCGACGCCAGCCGCTAGATGGCAGCAACTAAAGAAAACCGGCGAGGGAGGGGAGACTGCGGCGCCCCGCTCCCACCTCCACTCTCGGCCCCCTCAGTCCACCTCTCCACCGACACATTACCTACCATATCTTCTGTTACCATTCACCTTATGACTACCCATACTGTCATCGTCCCCCATAAATATTTATCTAAAGCGGCATTACAAAATGAGAGAATGTCGATGTGTAACTTCGTCTTACATTACTGACATATGTATCACAAACTTTGCGACTTCACATTTTATTTGGTAACTGTTCTATGAGCATTTTAAAAACACGGTAATTTCACTGATGAAATAAAGCATGGGATTTAAACGAGAGTGAGCACGTTACGGAGGAGACTGTGAACTTGGTCATCAATCCCACCCAAGGTGTGACTGTGGTGGTAATTAGTAAAATATGGGCGCCATTTATGATTGATGCTGAGACCGGTCTCTGGTCAAGCAACAGTACTATTGGGTCACCATTGGTATCATAGCACCGCATTTGTCTATTGTTTGATTGATTTACTAACAATGCGAGGTTGCTTAATCCAAAACTATGGTATTATTTATATAATATGATGGCATAATATATTTTCAAGACATTTTTTTAATTTTTTCTCTCTCTCTCTCTCTCTCTCTCTCTCTCTCTCTCTCTCTCTCTCTCTCTCTCTCTCTCTCTCTCTCTCTCTCTCTCTCTCTCTCTCTCTCTCTCTCTCTCTCTCTCTCTCTCTCTCTCTCTCTCTCTCTCTCTCTCTCTCTCTCTCTCTCTCTCTCTCTCTCTCTCTCTCTCTCTCTCTCTCTCTCTCTCTCTCTCTCTCTCTCTCTCTCTCTCTCTCTCTCTCTCTCTCTCTCTCTCTCTCTCTCTCTCTCTCTCTCTCTCTCTCTCTCTCTCTCTCTCTCTCTCTCTCTCTCTCTCTCTCTCTCTCTCTCTCTCTCTCTCTCTCTCTCTCTCTCTCTCTCTCTCTCTCTCTCTCTCTCTCTCTCTCTCTCTCTCTCTCTCTCTCTCTCTCTCTCTCTCTCTCTCTCTCTCTCTCTCTCTCTCTCTCTCTCTCTCTCTCTCTCTCTCTCTCTCTCTCTCTCTCTCTCTCTCTCTCTCTCTCTCTCTCTCTCTCTCTCTCTCTCTCTCTCTCTCTCTCTCTCTCTCTCTCTCTCTCTCTCTCTCTCTCTCTCTCTCTCTCTCTCTCTCTCTCTCTCTCTCTCTCTCTCTCCTACCCTTCTAAGTTTATATATATATATATATATACCTAGAAGGGGTACCACCTCTGGTGCAAGTGTAGGGACCCATAGCCTCGGAGAAGAAAATAAAGAGTACTCACAGAAGACCTTGTGAATCCTCAATGAACACTTATATTTTCTTCTCCTACCACCCCTATTCTTTTGATATTTGTGTATATATATATATCTAACTTTATTTGAAAATGTCATTACACACAAAAAAGTTACAACATTGGTTACATGCAGGGTACAAGGCTACTTGTCACAAGTTGTATAGCTCCTCCAGCTCCTCAGATGGCGGGCAGGAACCATGGATGCAGTGAGCATTTCCTCTCTGGATCGCCACACTAAGGCGCTGAAAGAGAAAACTGGCAGCTCTAGGGTCTCTAGTTGTTTCAATTAGCTTCGACCCCAACTCCTTCAAAAAGCTAGCAGCACTTTTGCTCCAGGCACCAAGTGTGTCTGAGGCAATGGGGACAAAATTGTAGTGGTGCTCAAGGTCTCTGTATTTACGTGACTTGGCTGCTTCCCGGTGATTGGCAGCACCTCCTGCCTGTGCAGCACTGATGGCAACATAGATGTTGGCTAAAGTTGAAACGCAAGTGTAGTCCCACACCAACTGTCTACCATTCTTCCAGGGGTTCACCGTGATTCCGTCTGGGCGACCGACAGGCTCATCAGAGTTGCGGGACATTAGGTAACGGGGCTCTCTCTCTCTCTGCTGGACAACCGGCCGTGGTAAGGCTTCTCTTAATAATGTCGTTAACCTCGCCGTGTCTTGCATGCCATCCTCCCGTCCTTTGGCAGAGAAGGCCATGTGTCCGTACCTGTCGGCCTCTGCCTCGCCGCAAATACACCTGTATTCGGTGTGGACTGGAACAGCGAGGCGGAGAGCCACAGCAATTCGGAGGGCCTGCGGTGTGAGACGGGTGCCGGTTGCTGACATTGGGGTTGCTAATAGGAAGTCACCTGCATGAGGAGCTGCTACAGCTCTAAGTCGGACAGTGTTATGTGGTGCTGTCGCAGCTTCTAGCAAAGTCGCAGCTTCTTGGTCGGCAATGGGACGATCCCAGCTGGATTGCTTATGGGCTTCAGAAGGCGGTGGTTGGGGTGCTGGTTCTGCGAGAGACCCATTTGGTGGTGCAGTCTGTGAAGCTGGGATCATGTACCCCTGATTGTTGAACTAGGTGCTGAGGTAGGATTTCCTTCACCAAGTTGTCAGACGCCACTGAAGAGGACAGGAACGCTGGTACAGCAATTTGTGTTGCATATATTTATATGCAATATGCAACACAAATTGCTGTACCAGCGTTCCTGTCCCCTTTAGTGGCGTCTGACAACTTGGTGAAGGATATTCTATCTGAGCACCTAGTTCAACAGTCAGGGGTACATGATCCTTGCATAGTAGACCAAGAACTGCGTTCTGGCTACTAGGTACAACATATGTATATATATATATATATATATATATATATATATATATATATATATATATATATATATATATATATATATATATATATATATATATATATATATATATACATATATATATACACATATATATATATATATATATATATATATATATATATATATATATATATATATATATATATATATATTAGTATATTTTGGTAGCAGTCTTTCCTGTAGACATATATTATTAAATATGACCGAAAAAGTAAGATTAATAATTCTAACACGAATTTTCTCAATCTTTCGTACATTTCTTTTCACTGTTGGAGGTAAATCAAAAATCAATTCTCCAAAATTCATTTTTATTTCTAGTCTGACGCGACACGAGCGCGTTTCGTAAAACTTATTACATTTTCAAAGACTTTAGTTTACAAATACACAACTGAATAGAACTTACGCATCTCCGATTTTATATCTACATTTGAGTGAGGTGGAAGGGGTGATGTGGCATTAATCAACACAAGACAGAACAAGAGGTGTCATTAATAGGGTATTAATTTCATCAACACAAGACAGAACAAGAGGTGACATTAATTGGGTATTAATTTCATCAACACAAGACAGAACACGAAACAATGGGTATTGAATAGAAGTTTTGTAGAAAGCCTATTGGTCCATATTTCTTGATGCTTCTATATTGGAGCGGAGTCTTGAGGTGGATTCAACACAAGACAGAACAAGAGGTGGTATTAATAGGATATTAATTTCATCAACACAAGACAGAACACGAAACAATGGGTATTGAATAGAAGTGATTGTAGAAAGCCTATTGGTCCATATTTCTTGATGCTTCTATATTGGAGCGGAGTCTTGAGGTGGGTAGAATATAGTTGTGCATTAATTGACTGTTGATTGCTGGTGTTGACTTCTTGATGTGTAGTGCCTCGCAAACGTCAAGCCGCCTGCTATCTCTGTATCTATCGATGATTTCTGTGTTGTTTACTAGGATTTCTCTGGCGATGGTTTGGTTGTGGGAAGAGATTATATGTTCCTTAATGGAGCCCTGTTGCTTATGCATCGTTAAACGCCTAGAAAGAGATGTTGTTGTCTTGCCTATATACTGGGTTTTTTGGAGCTTACAGTCCCCAAGAGGGCATTTGAAGGCATAGACGACGTTAGTCTCTTTTAAAGCGTTCTGTTTTGTGTCTGGAGAGTTTCTCATGAGTAGGCTGGCCGTTTTTCTGGTTTTATAGTAAATTGTCAGTTGTATCTTCTGATTTTTGTCTGTAGGGATAACGTTTCTATTAACAATATCTTTCAGGACCTTTTCCTCTGTCTTATGAGCTGTGGAAAAGAAGTTCCTGTAAAATAGTCTAATAGGGGGTATAGGTGTTGTGTTAGTTGTCTCTTCAGAGGTTGCATGGCGTTTCACTTTCCTTCTTATGACGTCTTCCATGAAACCATTGGAGAAGCCGTTGTTGACTAGGACCTGCCTTACCCTACAGAGTTCTTCGTCGACTTGCTTCCATTCTGAGCTGTGGCTGAGAGCACGGTCGACATATGCGTTAACAACACTCCTCTTGTACCTGTCTGGGCAGTCGCTGTTGGCATTTAGGCACATTCCTATGTTCGTTTCCTTAGTGTAGACTGCAGTGTGGAAACCTCCGCTCTTTTCCATGACTGTTACATCTAGAAAGGGCAGCTTCCCATCCTTTTCCATCTCGTAAGTGAAACGCAGCACGGAACTCTGCTCAAATGCCTCCTTCAGCTCCTGCAGATGTCTGACATCAGGTACCTGTGTAAAAATGTCGTCAACATACCTGCAGTATATGGCCGGTTTCAAGTTCATGTCGACTAAGACTTTTTGCTCGATGGTTCCCATGTAGAAGTTTGCAAACAGGACACCTAGGGGAGAACCCATGGCGACCCCATCTACTTGCTTATACATGTGCCCATCCGGGCTCAAGAAGGGTGCCTCTTTAGTACAAGCTTGGAGTAGTTTCCTCAGAATATTTTCAGAAAATATTCTGAGGAAACTACTCCAAGCTTGTACTAAAGAGGCACCCTTCTTGAGCCCGGATGGGCACATGTATAAGCAAGTAGATGGGGTCGCCATGGGTTCTCCCCTAGGTGTTCTGTTTGCAAACTTCTACATGGTTACCATCGAACAAAAAGTCTTAGTCGACATGAACTTGAAACCGGCCATATACTGCAGGTATGTTGACGACATTTTTACACAGGTACCTGATATCAGACATCTGCAGGAGCTGAAGGAGGCATTTGAGCAGAGTTCCGTGCTGCGTTTCACTTACGAGATGGAAAAGGATGGGAAGCTGCCCTTTCTAGATGTAACAGTCATGGAAAAGAGCGGAGGTTTCCACACTGCAGTCTACACTAAGGAAACGAACATAGGAATGTGCCTAAATGCCAACAGCGACTGCCCAGACAGGTACAAGAGGAGTGTTGTTAACGCATATGTCGACCGTGCTCTCAGCCACAGCTCAGAATGGAAGCAAGTCGACGAAGAACTCTGTAGGGTAAGGCAGGTCCTAGTCAACAACGGCTTCTCCAATGGTTTCGTGGAAGACATCATAAGAAGGAAAGTGAAACGCCATGCAACCTCTGAAGAGACAACTAACACAACACCTATACCCCCTATTAGACTATTTTACAGGAACTTCTTTTCCACAGCTCATAAAACAGAGGAAAGGGTCCTGAAAGATATTGTTAATAGAAACGTTATCCCTACAGACAAAAATCAGAAGATACAACTGACAATTTACTATAAAACCAGAAAAACGGCCAGCCTACTCATGAGAAACTCTCCAGACACAAAACAGAACGCTTTAAAAGAGACTAACGTCGTCTATGCCTTCAAATGCCCTCTTGGGGACTGTAAGCTCCAAAAAACCCAGTATATAGGCAAGACAACAACATCTCTTTCTAGGCGTTTAACGATGCATAAGCAACAGGGCTCCATTAAGGAACATATAATCTCTTCCCACAACCAAACCATCGCCAGAGAAATCCTAGTAAACAACACAGAAATCATCGATAGATACAGAGATAGCAGGCGGCTTGACGTTTGCGAGGCACTACACATCAAGAAGTCAACACCAGCAATCAACAGTCAATTAATGCACAACTATATTCTACCCACCTCAAGACTCCGCTCCAATATAGAAGCATCAAGAAATATGGACTAATAGGCTTTCTACAATCACTTCTATTCAATACCCATTGTTTCGTGTTCTGTCTTGTGTTGATGAAATTAATACCCTATTAATACCACCTCTTGTTCTGTCTTGTGTTGATGAAATTAATACCCTATTAATGCCACCTCACCCCATCCACCTCTCTCAAATGTAGATATAAAATCGGAGATGCGCAAGTTCTATTCAGTTGTGTATTTGTAAACTAAAAGTCTTTGAAAATGTAATAAGTTTTACGAAACGCGCTTGTGTCGCGTCAGACTAGAAATAAAAATGAATTTTGGAGAATTGATTTTTGATTTACCTCCAACAGTGAAAAGAAATGTACGAAAGATTGAGAAAATTCGTGTTAGAATTATTAATCTTACTTTTTCGGTCATATTTAATATATATATATATATATATATATATATATATATATATATATATATATATATATATATATATATATATATATATATAAATATATATATATATATATATATATATATATATATAAATAAATATATATATATATATATATATATATATATATATATATATATATATATATATATATATATATATATATATATATATATATATATATATATATATATATATATATTAGTATATTTTGGTAGCAGTCTTTCCTGTAGACATATATTATTAAATATGACCGAAAAGTAAGATTAATAATTCTAACACGAATTTTCTCAATCTTTCGTACATTTCTTTTCACTGTTGGAGGTAAATCAAAAATCAATTCTCCAAAATTCATTTTTATTTCTAGTCTGACGCGACACGAGCGCGTTTCGTAAAACTTATTACATTTTCAAAGACTTTACTTTACAAATACACAACTGAATAGAACTTACGCATCTCCGATTTTATATCTACATTTGAGTGAGGTGGATGGGATGAGGTGGCATTAATAGGGTATTAATTTCATCAACACAAGACAGAACAAGAGGTGGCATTAATAGGGTATTAATTTCATCAACACAAGACAGAACAAGAGGTGGCATTAATAGGGTATTAATTTCATCAACACAAGACAGAACAAGAGGTGGCATTAATAGGGTATTAATTTCATCAACACAAGACAGAACACGAAACAATGGGTATTGAATAGAAGTGTTTGTAGAAAGCCTATTGGTCCATATTTCTTGACGCTTCTATATTGGAGCGGAGTCTTGAGGTGGGTAGAATATAGTTGTGCATTAATTGGCTGTTGATTGCTGGTGTTGACTTCTTGATGTGTAGTGCCTCGCAAACGTCAAGCCGCCTGCTATCTCTGTATCTATTGATGATTTCTGTGTTGTTTACTAGGATTTCTCTGGCGATGGTTTGGTTGTGGGAAAAAATTATATGTTTTTCCTACGCTTACCTACGTTTCTCCTCCGGTTTTGGTGACCACCCGTACACAAGCTGCACGACCACAGCCAGCTGACTCTACTGCTACCGCTGTCCCTCAAGACCCTCAGAAACTACCCCCGAATCTGACCACGTTGGAGTTCCGTAAGTTACAGAGGGAAGATCTTACCTTGACACCATTATTCTTCCAGACTGAGACTCACCCTGACAGTATTCCTGGGTTCTTCTAGAGAACGAGTTGCTCTACCGCAGATACAGACCCAGTAAACTGAAGGAGGAGGACGATTGGGCCAACGTCGAACAACTAGTGATTCCTGCCAGCCTGCGGCCCACTATTCTACACCTGGCCCACGGAGCACTTTCGCACTACGGTTTTAACAAGACCTACCACGGAATCCGTCAAGACTACTACTGGCCAGGTATGGTAAATAGCGTCAAACAGTACGTCAAACAGTGTCATACATGTCAGATGGCAGGTAAACCGAACATCTCTATCCCCAGAGCACCACTGACTCCCATACAGGTGCCTGCGGAACCTTTCCACAGACTTATTATAGACTGTGTTGGTCCTTTACCTCGGACCAGTTCTGGCAACGCCTATATACTAATCATCCTGTGTCCTACCACCAGATTCCCTATAGCAGTTCCAGTAAAGAACATTACGGCTGCTACTGTGGTGAAACACTTATTGAAGATCTTCACCCAGTATGGATTTTCAATGGAGGTTCAGAGCGACTGTGGCAAAAACTTCACCAGTGATCTCTTCAAGAGGACACTGGAAGAGTTCAACATCACACAGGTATTGTCCAGCCCCTATCATCCTGCTTCACAGGGTTCTCTTGAGCGTAGTCATCAGACTATTAAAACACTCCTGAAGAAGTTTTGCAATGAAACCTCTAAGGATTGGGATACACAAATTGATCTCATTATGTGTATATTTAGAAGTCTTCCCAATGAGTCTCTAGGAGTATCTCCTTATGAGATGCTGTACGGACGTAAGTGCCATACTCCTCTCAAAGCTTTTTAAGACTCTACGTGATGCCACCTTCAGTGAGCATCAGAATGTGCCCCAGTTTCTTCAAAACCTACAACACATTCTAGAGAGGGTGCATAACTTTGCTAAGGATAATCTATTGAAAGCCCAGGAGAGGATGAAGACTCATTACGACCAGAACAGCAAAGTAAGGAAATTTAAACCGGGAGACTTCGTGTTGACCTATTTCCCTATCCCAGGTTCTCCCATGCAGAAAAGGTTTTCAGGACCCTACCGCATCAAGGAGTGCAGAAACAACCACAACTACGTTCTAGAAACTCCAGATAGGCGGCGGAAGACCCAGTTGTTCCACGTCAACCTCCTGAAGCTATATAACGGTACTCCTCCCACTGTGTTAATAGCATAGTCTACCTTTAAAAGTCCATACATCCACAGTGAGACCTTCCCTGCTTCTCCTCCCGAGAGCACTGACACTGAGTCAGCGCTTTCCAATTCGGAAATCCTAACTGATCTTCATAACTATTTTCAGGACAATAATAGTGCACCTCTCATCAAAATCTTCAAGGAACATCAGGAGTTTTTCCGAGATGATCCACAAGAGTGTAATGTAACTCAGCACGACATCCAACTGCTCCCTGACACCCGGCCGATTCGTCAACCCTTCTACCGAATCAGCCCGAGCAAGAAGGAAGTCATGCGTGCTGAGGTACAGTACCTCCTGGATCATGGACTGGCTACACCTTGTGAGTTCCCCTGGGCCTCACCCTGTATCTTGGTGCCAAAACCCCAAGGTAAGGTTAGATTGTGCACAGACTATCGGAAATTGAATAATGTGACTGTCAAGGATGCATACCCCTTACCAAGGATAGATGACATCCTTGACGCCATTGGTAATGCCCGGTACTTGTCCCAAGTGGACTTGCTCAAGGGGTATTACCAAGTGTGTTTAACAGAGCGAGCCAAAGAAATATCTGCCTTTATCACTCCCTTTGGACTTTTCAGGTATGAACGCCTTCCCTTTGGACTATGTAATGCCCCGGCCACCTTTCAGAGAGCTGTCACCCGCGTCATCCAGGGCTTGGATAACACCTACGCCTATTTGGATGATATCGTTGTAGCATCCAACACCTGGAGCGAACATCTGCTCCAGCTGCAACGACTGTTCGCCAAGCTCCTGACAGCCGGCCTCACCATCAACCTGGGCAAGTCTACCTTTGCCAAAGGTAAAGTGCGTTATCTGGGTCATGTAATAGGGAGTGGCAGCCTAGCTCCGTTAAACATACACACTCAAGCCATCAAGCATTATCCACAGCCTACCACCAGGAAGCAGCTCCTGCGCTTCCTTGGTCTTGCCTCCTACTACCGTAGGTTTGTGAAGAATTTTAGTACGGTAGCAACACCATTAATCACTTTAACCAGTCCCAAGCAACGGTATAATTGGACCATTCAGCAAACCGTTGCTTTCGAACAACTCAAATTCCTGCTCTGTTCTAATCCTATTCTCGCCTCGCCAGATATCACCAAGCCTTTCATCCT
Organism: Procambarus clarkii; assembly: GCF_040958095.1. Lineage (NCBI taxonomy): Eukaryota > Metazoa > Arthropoda > Malacostraca > Decapoda > Cambaridae > Procambarus > Procambarus clarkii. The sequence goes on from NC_091162.1 coordinate 22,546,442, forward strand.
CCATGTCGACGCCAGTGGTACCGGCATCGGGGGTGTCCTGATGCTGCAACGAGGCGAGGAGGTTCTACCTGTTAGCTACTACAGCTACAAGTTGAAACCCCACCAGAAGAATTACAGCACTATCGAGAAGGAGCTACTCTCCATCGTCCTGAATCTACAGCACTTTGCTCCATACCTACAAGGTGCTCGGTCTACCACCATCTACTCAGACCACAATCCTCTCCGCTTCTTACATCAAGCCCAATTCAATAATCAACGTCTTCTACGATGGGCTTTATATCTACAAGATTTCAACCTGGAGATCTTCTACATCAAGGGTTCTGACCACATCATAGCCGACGCCCTCTCCAGAGTCTATGAAGTAGAGACAGCTCCACCTATCACTCTACCACATGAAGACGTAACTTCTTCCGGAACCGCAGGCTTCGGGGGAGAGTTGTGACGATAATCTCTTTCAAGAGAGATTGAGCCTGCTCTTCCCTATATCATTCACGTTATTCTACAAGTACAAGATGCTATATTAAGGATACATCCACCAGTATCACCAAACGTTTTGCCCAGGAAGCAAAGCGTACCTTGCACCACCCGACACGCCGGCTCTCCACCCGTCGTCAACGAGCAACCTACCCATTCTCCGCCTGCCTGCTCCTGATTGGCTGGTGTATCGCCGACAGCACACCTGCACATGCACTCACGCCCTCTACCTGAGTCGACGTCTGGGCCAGCTCACGCCGTCCTCCTCAGAATATCTTTGTGCTCTTAGAAGTTGACATCTCTCTCTGGTATACTAAGCCCTGGCTGTCGTGTACTAAGGGAGGTGGCAGCTCTAGCCAATATTCTCAGCACCTGATTATTATTATTGTCTTGCACATTATTTTATATTAGAGTAAATTTTCACATCTATTAATTATTCATGTTGTTTTGTTTGTTGACTTGTTTTGAATTTTACGTAAGCCAAGGGATTGTCTTTGTTCATATCTTGTTTTCTAAAGTAATTAAAATTTCATTGTTTATATTTTGTGTTTTGCGTGTCTTCCCATTACCTTACCACAGACAAACAGGCAAGCAGTCTCTTTTTTTTTTGTAAGTGTGACAAGGCATTGCCACCTGCCATTGGAGGACTGCCGAACATCAACACTCCAACACTTTACCGTCACAATATATATATATATATATATTAGTATATTTTGGTAGCAGTCTTTCCTGTAGACATATATTATTAAATATGACCGAAAAAGTAAGATTAATAATTCTAACACGAATTTTCTCAATCTTTCGTACATTTCTTTTCACTGTTAGTGGTAATTCAAAAATCAATTCTCCAAAATTCATTTTTATTTCTAGTCTGACGTGACACTGGAGCGCGTTTCGTAAAACTTATTACATTTTCAAAGACTTTAGTTACACATACACAACTGAATAGAACTTACATATCTCCGATTTGTTTATATCTACATTTAAGTGAGGTGGATGGGGTGAGGTGGTATTAATAGGGTATTAAATTCATCAACACAAGACAGAACACGAAACAATGGGTATAATATTTTGTAAGTTAAAGGGAAGAATGGAAGTAACTGCAAAGGGCCTATTGACCCATATTTCTTGATGCTTCTATATTGGTGCGGAGTCTTGAAGTGGGTAGAATATAGTTGTGCATTAATTGGCTGTTGATTGCTGGTGTCGACTTCTTAATGTGTAGTGCCTCGCAGATATCAAGCCACCTACTATCGCTGTATCTATCGATGATTTCCGTGTTTTTTGTTAAGACTTCTCTGGTGATGGTCTGGTTATGGGAAGAGATTATACGTTCCTTAATGGAGCCCTGTTGCTTATGCATCGTTAATCGCCTGGAAAGAAATGTTGTTGTCTTGCCTATATACTGAATTCTTTGAGGCTTACAGTCCCCAGGAGGGCACTTGAAGGCATGGACGACATTGGTCTCTTTTAAAGCGTTCTGCTTTGTGTCTGGAGAGTTTCTCATGAGTAGGTTGGCCGTTTTCTTGGTTTTATAGTAAATCGTCAATAGTATCTTCTGATACAATTGAAGTCACAGTACCGTGACTTCAAGTCTTGAAGTGGGTAGAATTCTACCCACTTCAAGACTCCACACCAATATAGAAGCATCAAGAAATATGGGTCAATAGGCCCTTTGCAGTTACTTCCATTCTTCCCTTTAACTTACAAAATATTATACCCATTGTTTCGTGTTCTGTCTTGTGTTGAAAGTTTGTTTTCACCTCATCCAAAACTGTTGTAACATATCATCTCACCCAAATGCAGGTATAAAATCAAAGCTGTTTAAACTCTGTTTAGTGTTTGCAAGTTATAGTTGTGTGTGTGTAAACTAAAGTCTTTGAAAATGTAATAAGTTATTACGAAACGCGTTCAAGTGTCGCGTCAGACTAGAAATAAAAATGAATTTTGGAGAATTGATTTTTCAATTACCATCAACAGTGAAAAGAAATATTGAGAAAATTTGTGTTAGAATTATTAATCTTACTTTTTCGGTCATATTTAATATATATATATATATATATATATATATATATATATATATATATATATATATATATATATATATATATATATATATGCAAATAAGCCTGAATGGTCCCCAGGACTATATGCAACTTAAAACTCACACCCCAGAAGTGACTCGAACCCATACTGCATTTGAACACCGCATTTGTGTTCAATTGTGCGCATTTGTGAAATGCCCAAGACTGGACTACGGTTCGTCATCAAGCCCACACATACTACACCCCCCATCTACACAGAGACTACCACACTCCCCAACTCCACAGAGACTACCACACTCCCCAGTATCACTTCCAAAACTGGACAAACCATTGCCACAACAACACACCCTGGGTCAGGGTAGAGAGGAGGGAGAACTACTAAAACCTTCCAGAAGTGACACACAATATGGACAATCATTCATATTTGCAAACATTCAAGGTTTAAAGCCAAAGTCAAGAAATAAAGTTAAGTTCATAAATGGCCTCCTATTAGAGTCAAACTCAATATTTGGGGCATTCACGGAAACTCATACAAAAGATTACATGGATGGTGAAATCTGGATTCCAAATTATAATTTATATAGATGTGATAGAAAAACTCTGTCAAATGGAGGAGTAGGTCTGTATATTAAAGAAGACCTGGTATGCACAGAACTACTAAACTCAACTAATGAGGTGGTAGAGGTACTTGGTAGAGAAACTAAACCTAATTATTATTCTAATATATAAACCGCCAGATACAACGGTTGAGGAATTCACAGAGCAGATGCACAAAATAGAGAACATACTTGACAACCTAGCAAACCCAGCTACAGATATTATCTTCCTTGGAGATTTCAATTTACCGAGTCTAAGATGGAGAATAGCAAACACAAATATCATAGCAGGGAATGGCCCGAGAAATAACCAACCACAGGTCAGAGAACTTTTGAGATTCTGTGACAAATTCTCGCTCAATCAACAGATTACAGAACCAACTAGGAACGAAAACACACTAGACTTGTTATTCACAAACAATGATGAACTAATCAGAGACATTACAATCTCAGATACTTCATACTCAGACCATAAGCTCATTGAAGTGCGAACTAGCATAAATAACGGTAGTAGGTCTAAGAGACCCAACAAGCGAGAAGGAATATTCAATCAATTCAATTTCAACAATAAGAGGATTGACTGGGAAAAAATAAATGTAGACCTTGCAAGCATTCAATGGGAGACGGTCTTAAGCGACAAAACTCCCACACAGGGAATAGCTCAACTGACAGCTGAAGCTTACAAGGTCTGCTTGAAGCACGTGCCTGTGAGGAGGGGCAGAAAGAGAACGCAGACGACTGTACAAGAGAAGGAAAAAAATAACGGAAATGCTTAGGCAGACACAACTATCACAAGCAAGGAAAATAAGCCTAAGCAGGGAGATCGAAGAAATAGAACAAACGTTGAAGCGATCATATGAGTCTGAGGAAATGGAATTGGAACAGAAAGCTATACAAGAGATAAGGAAAAATCCTAAATATTTTTTCACATACGTAAAATCCAAATCCAAAACCTCGACCAATATTGGACCGTTAATTATAAATGAAGGTACGTACACAGAGGACAACAAAGAGATTAGTGAAATTCTAAGTTTAGCACACCAATAAACAACATGAAAGTTGATGACCCAGACAGCTTCTTTATGAATGACATTCAAGCTGCAGATAATATAACGGATATTACCACAAACTCGGAAGACTTTGAAAGAGAAATTGACAATATGCCTATGCACTCAGCTCCTGGGCCTGACTCATGGAATTCAATATTCATAAAGAAATGTAAAGTACCAGTAGCGAGAGCACTCAGCGTAATATGGAGAAAGAGCCTGGATACAGGGGAGATACCAGCAGCACTTAAATCTGCAGATATAGCTCCGTTGCACAAGGGGGGGAGTAAAGCCTTGGCAAAAAATTATAAGCCAGTTGCACTAACATCACACATAATAAAAGTGTTTGAAAGAGTGATTAGGAATCAAATTTCTAGTTTTATGGCAAGCAATGAATTGCACAATCCAGGACAACATGGATTTAGAGCGGAAAGATCCTGTCTGTCACAGTTACTCAACCACTATGACAAAATCACAGAAGCCCTAGAAGAAAAGCAAAATGCAGATGTTGTATACACAGACTTTGCAAAGGCGTTCGACAAATGTGACCATGGGGTGATAGCTCACAAAATGAGGTCAATGGGAATAACTGGAAAAGTACGATGCTGGATACTCAATTTCCTGTCGAACAGAACACAAAGAGTAATAGTCAATCAGATAAAATCGAGTCCAAGCGATGTTAAAAGCTCTGTACCTCAAGGTACAGTCCTTGCATCACTGCTGTTCCTTATTCTCATATCTGATATAGACAAAAATACACGTCACAGCTTCGTGTCGTCCTTTGCAGATGACACAAAAATCAGCATGAAAATGACCTCTGCTGAAGACATTGAAAAACTTCAAGCAGATGTCAACAAAGTTTTCAATTGGACAGCAGAAAATAACATGATGTTTAACAGTGATAAATTTCAGGATACTCAGGTACGGCAAAAATGAGGATCTGAAACATAATACAGGGTACAAAACACAATCGAATCTTCCCATAGTAGAAAAACAGCATGTCAAGGATTTGGGAATAATGATGTCCGACGATCTAACGTTTAAGGAGCATAACCAAGCAAATATTGCGACAGCCAGAAAAATGATCGGATGGATTACGAGAACTTTCAAATCCAGGGATCCCATCACAATGGTTGTACTCTTCAAGTCACTTGTTTTGTCCCGTCTCGAGTACTGCTCAGTACTCACTTCCCCCTTCAGAGCAAGAGAGATTGCTGAAATAGAGGGAATACAGAGAACATATACGGCACGCATAGACGAGATAAAACACCTAAATTATTGGGATCGTCTCAAAGCTCTCCAAATGTACTCTCTAGAAAGGAGACGAGAGAGATACCAAATAATATACACATGGAAAATACTGGAGGGACAGGTCCCAAATCTACACAGTAAAATAACAACGTACTGGAGTGAACGATATGGAAGAAAATGCAAGATTGAACCAGTGAAGAGCAGAGGTGCCATAGGCACAATTAGAGAGCACTGTATAAACATCAGAGGTCCGCGGTTGTTCAACGTCCTCCCAGCGACTAGAAGAAATATTGCCGGAACAACCGTGGACATCTTCAAGAGAAAACTGGACGGTTTTCTAAGAGAAGTTCCGGATCAGCCGGGCTGTGGTGGGTATGTGGGCCTGCGGGCCGCTCCAAGCAACAGCCTGGTGGACCAGACTCTCACAAGTCGAGCCTGGCCTCGGGCCTGGCTTGGGGAGTAGAAGAACTCCCAGAACCCCATCAACCAGGTATCAACCAGGTACTAGTGAGTCCCATTCATCAACGGCTTTTCTAATCATTGTAGTCGCGGTGGAATGTGCATCTAATGCAGCTGCTGTCGTTGGATTAATGTTTAGTTTGATGCGCAGGCCTTCAGTAGCTTCACATTCCAGTAAGTAGTGCAATAGTGGCGCCTCTGCTTCTGTTTCACAGATGTGACACTCTTTAACTATTGGGTTCATTACCTTCCAGCAGCACTGGTAACCAAGTCTGAGTCTGTGTATGGCTACTGCAATGTCTCTGGATATCTTTTTGCCAGGCTTGAAAGAGGAGTAACCAGTGGATTGTTCGTACCATATCGCAGTGGATCTTCCTTTCGCTACTTTGGCTGTGGCGACTTTTTATAGTTGAGAATATTTTCTTCTTGATTTGCTCCTTAATCTGTGAGAAACTTGGAGGTATTTGAAGCTGTACAACAGGTAGAGCAGTGGCAGTTTTTGCTAGTGAGTCTGCCTTTTCATTACCATCTATGTCAATGTGACTTGATATCCAATTTAGGGTGATTGACAGCCCTAGATTATGGGCTTCTTTTCCTATATGTTGAATTTCTGTGAGGAGTTGTATATTATCTCTGTGCTGACTGATAACAATGCCTGGAGCGAAGATTTAGAGTCGGTATGAATGATGACATCATGTAAATTATTCTTAATTGTATAGTTTATTGCCTCCTTCATGGCATATAATTCTGTTTGCAATGTTGAGCACCCACTGTTCATGCTCCAGTAAGCTTCATGGTTGGTAGTGTAAACTGCTGTTCCAGCAGAACATCTTTCTTTATCAACTGATCCGTCTGTGAAGATGTGAGTCGTTGTAGGTCTTGAGATGGTTTCCATTTTTTGTTCTATTACTTCCTTGAGCCTCTGCGGGTCACATGCTGTTTTTTTAACTGGTAATCCTTCAATGATTATCTTTAGATTCTATTCTTCCCATGGAGGAGGCTGCTGCAAGTGTTGATATGGTCTATCTTCCCCATTGTCTTTAATGGCCATTTCAGGTCCACGTTCTCTAGAATCTTGACCAGATTATTCATCCATGAGTTTGTTCTATATTGGAGGTTTTTCTGAAAGGATCTCTGTATGCTGTCTTTGATTGACAGCCTGGCGGTTGTTCCAATAAGTTTTCCTATTATGGTGGCTATTCTTTGTTTCATCCTGTTTTCTAAGGCTGGTAAATTTGTTTCCATTGTAAGGTTCTCTCTACGCGTCCATATAGGTGCTCCCAGCATTGTTCTCAGAGCATCATTTTGAGACACTACCTGTTTCTCCCATTAGGTTATCACTGAGGGATGTAAGAGCAGGAGCAGCATAGTCGATGAGTGACCTAACTGCTTGAACGTAGTACATTTTGAGTACTGGTAGAGATGCACCCTCTCTAACACTGGTCAGAGCGCGCAAAGCTGAGTGTCTGGCTTTGCAGCGTTGCCGAAGATATTCAATTTCTTGTGAATTTCAACTGGTTGTCTATTATGACTCCCAGGTATTGAAAAGAGGTAACCCACTCAATTTCTTGTCCTTGTAATGCGAGTCTGATGTCTTGAGTTCTCATTTTAACGGTCATAGCTTTTGTTTTATTGCTGTTTATTTTCACTGCTATGCGTTCCGCTTCCCTGCTGATAATATCTAGGACATTTTTGTGCATGGTTCCTTGTGCCTTTGCCATTGATGATGTAACACTGTAAAAGTGTTTGGTTTAGTTGTATTTAAAATACATAGAGATACATGAGTCACAGACAGGAATTTGAGAAGGCGCCAGTTTGTCGGCTGGAAAGTCACACCTCTAAGAGTTAATGACCTCAAGTGACCTGAGGTCAGATCATGCGAATTTCACCTTGCTTCTGCTAATCTTATAATTGGAGCCTGGTAGGCCTTCAAACATGCCGATGTTTAAGGAGTGGCTTGGTAGAACGCCTGAGGCTATCTACTTGTGGGCGGAGTTAGTTACTAGGTTCCCCCCCATATATACTCGGAGAGCTATCGATTCGAGAGGATTAAGCCCGAAACGCTTTGCGTAATAGTGGCTTTAGGCATTGTATGTACTAGCTCTATCTATAAAGCCAACAAACTTTGTAAAATCTCTTTATGTATGTACCTTACCTAAATAAAATTATTATTATTATTATTATTAAGAGAAGAACAGCAGCCAGCAGAGGAGAGAAGACGGCCTAGCAGGGAGGCTGTCGGCCGGCAGGGCGGGACAGTCTCTGTCAACTACAGACCCCCCCCCCTCTATCCAGCTATAGGCAGACACTTGGTGAGTTGAACATTAAGGTGACTTGGTCGTGTTTACATATGTTGTGTGATGATCAGGGGCAGTCAAGTTGTAGGGTTCTCAAATTCTTGGCTGATGACTAACTTTGCATATTAAACTGGAACATTTTAATTGAATTGCTAAATTATGATACTTATCATGAACAATATAATTGTTGAATTTATTATTTAAATGGACTTTACTTTGTTCCCTAGAGTTTTTGAGTTGAGGTGAGAAAGCCTCTGTGGTTACTGGATTTATGATATTAATGAGTACATGTTTGGAGTTGATACATGGTAATAACATCTTTTGTGAATATTATGATACAGACAAGTTCCATTCCTTGTCTCGTATGTAATGGTCTTGAATGGATGGTGGCAGCATTTCTTCTTCTACTATCTACTTCTTCGTCTTCTACTATCTACTCTTCTACTTCTACCTATCTACACCTCTCCCTCCACCCCTCTCTAAACTCTCACTTTCAACTAATGACCCTCCTCGCTCCTCCCACCTCTCTACCTCTCACCCCAAACCCTCACTAATTACTTCACTATTCATTTCTTTCCTTTCGTTTTCTCTTATACGTTTGTGGCAGTGAAATGTATTCTAGAGTTCTCTCTAGAGTTTCGGGTAACTGATCAAGTTACGGCGCCTTGTAGTCTTAGCACCTAGGTAGTCAAATACCTAGGTTACAAGGTGTTGAACGAGAGAGGTTGCCTTAGGAACTCTGGAGGTGCTCTAGAATAGTTAGCTAACTGGGGACGGGATAACGGACTAGAGAGAGCTGTTTCCCCCGGCCTCAGTTAGTTAACTGGGGGGTGGAATAATGGACAAGATAGAGCTATTTCCCCCACCCCCCGTTACAATGATGACCACAAAGTCGTCTGCATAGTTAAGAAGTTTGGCTTTTGGTAGCTTGAGCTTCATGAATTGTTCCATGAGACAGTTGAAGAGGAAGGGGCTAAGTATTCCTCCCTGCGGAGTTCCCATTTTCCAGCCTCTTTGAGGTCGATGTTTTTCCTTGGAATTTGACTTTAGCTTCTCGGTTAAGCAGACTTCCTTTGGCAAAGGCAAGAGCGTGTCCTGTGATTTCCTTATCCACAAGGCAGCACAGTGTAGCTGGAGCACTGGCTAACTCGAAGGCTTTTTCAAGGTCTAGGAAAAATAAGGATTCCAGGTTTGTCATTGATTTTATTCAGGAGGGAGGTAAGACATTCTGTGGTTCCAACACCTTTTCTGTAAGCAAACATATTTTGGTGTAGTGGATTGGCTTTCCAGTCAATTCGATTAGGGGTCAGTCTTTCTGCAGTTTTGGCCAGGCAGCTTGTTAATGAGATGAGTCTTGGATTTCCTGGGTCTTTAGGTTTTGGAATGGGAACTATAATTACACTGTTTCAAGAGAGTGGTCGGGTTCTTGTAACTCATACTCTGTTGATGAGATTCAAGAAGGCTTCTTCGCCCTTTTCTCCTAGCATTGGCCAGCATGTTGTAAGTGATTTTGTCCTCACCTGGAGCTGTAGTTTTTAGTTTTCTTTGTAGCGCTTCTGAGTTCTTTCAGATTGAAAGGTTGGTCTAGTTCGTCAGTAAGGCTAAAGCATCATCTATTTTTTTCCATCTTGCTGCTTGAAGTTTTTGTTGGTGAGTCAGAGTTGCTTGAGGAAGTTGAGTGGAACTGACTCTTGAAGCAAATAGATTTGCTAATCTTTCTGCTTCTTGCTCTGGATGAACATGATACGGAGGAGCAGGAGGCGATTTTCCTTGAGCCTAGTTGATCTGCCTCCAGATGTCGCCCAAGGATGTCTGCTGATTTAGCTTGGCCATGGAAAATACTCTATGGACAATCCAACTCACATTCCAGACTTCATAGGAGTCGTTGGTCATAGGATCCAATCCTACTTAAAGATGGGCATGGGGGGGGGGGGGTGAGGGGGGGGGTCGACCACCACCCTATGAAACTCGCAACATACTCACAGTTCACCATAGAAAGTTGTGTGAGACTAACCTTCAGATAGACAATGTAAACATTAGCAATAAAAATGATGGAAAGTTTCTCGGCCTATTCCTAGACAAGAGACTCAACTTCAGTACCCACATACAACACATAACTAAGAAAGTTTCTAAAACAGTTGGTATACTCTCCAAAATCAGATATTATGTACCTAACTCTGCTCTCATTTCTCTATATTATGCACTAATCTACCCCTATCTTAATTATGGTATCTGTGCATGGGGTTCAACCACTGCAAACCACCTCAAGTCCATCATCACCCAGCAAAAATCTGCTATCAGAATAATAACAAATTCTGCTTTCAGACAACACTCAGCCCCCTTGTTTAACTCCCTAAACATGCTAAACATAATCTCACTCCACAAATTCTCTTGTGTCAACTACATTTACAAAACCCTGTTCTTAAATGCAAATCCTGCTCTGAAACTCTCCCTGGACAGATGTAATAGGACCCATTATCACCACACCAGAAATAAATATCTCTTTGATATCCCCAGATGTAAACTTAATCTATGTAAACACTCTATGCAAATAAAGGGACCCAGTCTATGGAACTCACTCCCTATTGAATTGAAAAGCTGTCCAACTTTTGCGTCATTCAAAAACAATACTAAAAAGTACCTAATTTCATCTTCATAGTTTTTTACCTTTTGCTTTAAAACTGCACTGTATCTATTGCTACCCAATCTCCCAATCTTTATGTACCCAATCCGAACATCTTTACCATTGTGATCATTGCTGTCTTCTTATATGTGCTGTCAATCTGCTGTATGGTATCTATTAATCTTGTTTAAATTACCAATCAAGCTGTCAATGTAATCAATCAGAGCTTTAATATACCAATGTGTTTTAATATACTTACTAATCTCTCTCATCTCATTTTTTTTCTTGCAATGTATTTGTTATCATTTTATTAATTCTGCTAGAATTTACCTACTTAATATTATCTGCTAGATTAAGGACCTGCCCGAAACGCTGCGCGTACTAGTGGCTGTACAAGAGTGTAAATACTGTACTATGCTATGTATCCTCACAAACCCAATGTACCTTCTTGTATATAATAAATAAAATAAATAAATAAATAAATTAACCACAACCGTCTGGCGTACAACCTTGACCGGACAGACATCCTCTCTTAACTATATTTATAAGAGAGAATGACTGTTTCTTTGTCTGAAGTTGGAGACCCACTCAGTTGGGGGCTAACCTTACCCAACTTTGCAGGGAGAATGGTCTGGGGTATGGGACAGACATAGATGAACGCACTATTGGACCACCACAAGCCTGAATGGTCCCCAGGCATATATGCAACTGAAAACTCACACCCCAGATGTGACTCGAACCCATACTGCCAGGAGCACTCTGCAAATGGTGTACAGGACCCCTTAACCACTCGACCATCACGACCGGACAAAAGATGATGATAGCCGAGGCTAATTCCCCATCATCCCGCCGGCACTCTGTTGGTAATCTTGGACATTTTGTGTATAGGCTACGCTAACATTTGTATTGCTAAGTTTCTCTAAGGGGTCTCAGTGGAACCACGTGTGCTCAAGTGGTACCTGTAAGCTACGTAGAGTCCTTGCTAGTGTCCCTTGCCTAGTAGACTTTACGCTAGCTTGTCCCAAGCGTAAGCCTTGTATCCTGTCTATATGGACCAAGGTAGTTAACGTAACGTAGTGTGGTAAAGTAGTTATTGTTATGATAGTAATGTATATGATGGGTTGTTAAGAGGATTTAATAAAAAAGTTATTTTTTAAAGGAGTAACCATTCTTCCTGTGTAGGGGATCAGTGATCAACCTTTAGGCTGAGGTATTTACTTTAAGCCAATACTTTAATATGGTTTTATGTTCTTATTGGGAGCCGGGACTATCTGATCTCCACTAACTTTGATACATCCTGATTCTAGCTGTTGGCCCTTCTCTTCAATACTCCATACCCCCATAACAAGTAAGCAGACTCATAACAGTTGCAGTAGACCATGGTATAATCTTCCTGGTGTCAAAACATCTATGGTATAGCCTCCATGGTTATAGCCTTCAGGGGCCTGACGGTTAAGTGGACAGAGCTCGGGATTCGAAATCCTAAGGTTCTGGGTTCGATCTCAGGCGGAGGCGGAAAATAATGGGAAGAGTTTCTTTCACCCTGATGCTCCTGTTCACCCAGCAGTAAATAGGTACCTGGGAGTTAGACAACTGCTACGGGCTGCTTCCTGGGATGTGTAACAAAAAGGAGGCCTGGACGAGGACCGGGCCGCGGGGACGCTAAGTCCCGAAATCATCTGAAAATAACCTCAATAAAAGAAGGTATAGCCTCCATGGTAGTGGGTCAACTGTGCCAGTACACCATAGTGTTGTCTCCTGGTGCCACCTGCACATCTCTCATCATAGTGCCACAGAGCCCAATCGCTCTCACTGACTACAATAGATTTATTCAGGTAATGTTAATAAAATTACTTTACTGGCAGCTGGATACTTCCACTTTGGCCTGTATGGGGGTCGAACCCACGACATCCGCGTTATTAGCACGGCGCTCTAACCAACTGAGCTAACAGGCCAGTATCTATGTATCTCCATCCATCTCTCTCTCTCTCTCTCTCTCTCTCTCTCTCTCTCTCTCTCTCTCTCTCTCTCTCTCTCTCTCTCTCTCTCTCTCTCTCTCTCTCTCTCTCTCTCTCTCTCTCTCTCTCTCTCTCTCTCTCTCTCTCTCTCTCTCTCTCTCTCTCTCTCTCTCTCTCTCTCTCTCTCTCTCTCTCTCTCTCTCTCTCTCTCTCTCTCTCTCTCTCTCTCTCTCTCTCTCTCTCTCTCTCTCTCTCTCTCTCTCTCTCTCTCTCTCTCTCTCTCTCTCTCTCTCTCTCTCTCTCTCTCTTCATGGTGTCGTCTGTACCTCTTATACAGTAGTGACTCAATGGTGCATCAAATCCCCATGGTAGTGTCTTTGTTGTTCCAAGATCCCTATGGCCTTTGCAATCCGGTAACTACCATGTTAACACATCCATGGTTCCATCTACTCACCTAGTTGTACTCACCTAGTTGTGTTTGCGGGGGTTGAGCTCTGGCTCTTTGGTCCCGCCTCTCAACCGTCAATCAACAGGTGTACAGATTCCTGAGCCTATCGGGCTCTGTCTTATCTACACTTGAAACTGTGTATGGAGTCAGCCTCCACCACATCACTTCCTAATGCATTCCATTTGTCAACCACTCTGACACTAAAAAAGTTCTTTCTAATATCTCTGTGGCTCATTTGGGCACTCAGTTTCCACCTGTGTCCCCTTGTGCGTGTTCCCCTTGTGTTAAATAGACTGTCTTTATCTACCCTATCAATCCCCTTCAGAATCTTGAATGTGGTGATCATGTCCCCCCTGACTCTTCTGTCTTCCAGCGAAGTGAGGTTTAATTCCCGTAGTCTCTCCTCGTAGCTCATACCTCTCAGCTCGGGTACTAGTCTGGTGGCAAACCTTTGAACCTTTTCCAGTTTAGTCTTATCCTTGACTAGATATGGACTCCATGCTGGGGCTGCATACTCCTGGATTGGCCTGACATATGTGGTATACAAAGTTCTGAATGATTCTTTACACAAGTTTCTGAATGCCGTTCGTATGTTGGCCAGCCTGGCATATGCCGCTGATGTTATCCGCTTGATATGTGCTGCAGGAGACAGGTCTGGCGTGATATCAACCCCCAAGTCTTTTTCCATCTCTGACTCCTGAAGAATTTCCTCTCCCAGATGATACCTTGTATCTGGCCTCCTGCTCCCTACACCTATCTTCATTACATTACATTTGGTTGGGTTAAACTCTAACAACCATTTGTTCGACAATTCCTTCAGCTTGTCTAGGTCTTCTTGAAGCCTCAAACAGTCCTCTTCTGTTTTAATCCTTCTCATAATTTTAGCATCGTCCGCAAACATTGAGAGAAATGAATGGATACCCTCCGGGAGATCATTTACATATATCAGAAACAAGATAGGACCGAGTACAGAGCCCTGTGGGACTCCACTGGTGACTTCACGCCAATCGGAGGTCTCACCCCTCACCGTAACTCTCTGCTTCCTATTGCTTAGATACTCCCTTATCCACTGGAGCACCTTACCAGCTACACCTGCCTGTCTCTCCAGCTTATGTACCAGCCTCTTATGCGGTACTGTGTCAAAGGCTTTCCGACAATCCAAGAAAATGCAGTCCGCCCAGCCCTCTCTTTCTTGCTTAATATGTGTCACCTGATCGTAGAATTCTATCAAGCCTGTAAGAATTCTACGATCAGGTGACACAGATTAAGCAAGAAAGAGAGGGCTGGGCGGACTGCATTTTCTTGGATTGTCGGAAAGCCTTTGACACAGTACCGCATAAGAGGCTGGTACATAAGCTGGAGAGATCTGTACCTCCATCTTTGTAATGTTGCAGCATTGTCATGGTACCATGGAGGTTGTTGCGGCAACCTCCATGATGCAATAATCTCCATGGTGCCATTACTTCCATAGTGCCATAACTTCCATGGTGCCATAACCTCCATGGTGCCATAACCTCCAGGGTCCCAACAACCTCATTTGTAAAGCTTTCATGGTGCCAACAAACACCATGATATAGCCTCCATGGTGCCAACAACCACCATGATATAGCCTCCATGGTGCAAACAACCTCCATGATATAGCCTCCATGGTGCCAACAACCACCATCATATAGCCTTAATGGTGCCAACAACCACCATGGTATAACCTCCATGGTGCCAACAACCACCATGATATAGCCTCCGTGGTGCCAACAACCACCATGATATAGCCTCCATGGTGCCAACAACCACCATGATATAGCCTCCATGGTGCCAACAACCACCATGATATAGCCTCCGTGGTGCCAACAACCACCATGGTATAGCCTCCATGGTGCCAACAACCACCGTGGTATAGCCTCCATGGTGTCAACAACCTTCATGATATAGCCTCCATGGTGCCAACAACCACCGTGGTATAGCCTCCATGGTGTCAACAACCTCCATGATATAGCCTCCATGGTGTCAACAACCACCATGATATAGCCTCCATGGTGCCAACAACCACCATGATATAGCCTTAATGGTGCCAACAACCACCATGGTATAACCTCCATGGTGCCAACAACCACCATGATATAGCCTCCATGGTGCCAACAACCACCATGGTATAGCCTTAATGGTGCCAACAACCACCATGATATAGCCTCCATGGTGCCAACAACCACCATGATATAGCCTTAATGGTGCCAACAACCACCATGATATAGCCTTCATGTGC
>NC_091162.1:22562398-22589898 GCF_040958095.1 Procambarus clarkii
AGCTTGTCAGGCATGGAGGGCAGACGCCTACGCACTTGCCGATATATTGTATAATTAACAAAGATACGCTAATAAAGCCTAAAATCTTATATGCCTCCAGAAAGACCGATATATGAACATTATTATAATTGCACCAAATGAAATATATCATGTTCGAGAACAAAGATATATCAATTTTAAATTAAGTTTCGACTCTCTCTCGGGTGAGAGAGATGGGGCGACTCTCGCCCCATCTATTGGAGATTCTGTGCACTAAATACCCAAAGCTACTCAAACCCTCCTAGCATTATTTAAGTAATGAAGTAATATGGTATATTTACTCACTATAATGTGGGTGCTGAATGCAGAACATGAGAAAACATATATTTACTCCAAACTAATATAATTTCATTATGAAATAAGTAGCATCAAAGGAAGTCGATGGTCCAAGCAGCAATGTTGTGGAGCGACTTATCCAAGATATATCGTTGTTTGGAAAGTGTTTGTTGGCATATCCAGTTGTCGCACTTCTCTGCTCAAATTATCACAAATTTAAATTATAATGTTAACAAGAAGAATACGTATTTTTAATAAAATCTAACATAACTAGCCAGAAAACATTTAACATTAATTAAAAAATATATGGTTGGAAGTTAAATCGACTTCATAGGACAATGGTTTTGTTATATATACTCGTTATTCGTTGACATGCGTTCGCTACTTAAACTACCATGTACTGTACTTATGTAAAATCTCCCATGTCTCTTCGCTCATCTCACCGAACCCTACAGGCTCTGTGATATATTGTTTAATTAATTGAGATTCACAAATAAAGCTAATAATTGTATATGTTATCAAAAAGGCAGAGCTTAGTTTAGTTCATTTATTATGCACTACCCATCCCATGGACGATAGTGGAGTGTTACAGAGGCACATAATGGGCTCAGGGAATGAGCCCCACAATTCATATAGCCAAGCAAGTTATAATCTTGATAAGCTAGTTACAAAAGTCAATACACATTGTCACATCAACAATGGGCTCGAGACCGACCACAAGTACAGTTTATAATTTAAGCAACTGATTTATATGGAGGGCTAGTGTCACAATTGATATGTTTATCCTACACATAACCCCCTCTCCCCCATCCAATGGGCAGGGGTGGATAGGTTACAATCAAGTTTTTTTTTTTGCGTTTTATTCAGAGATTAGGTCTTATTAGGTGAGGAAAGATATTCATATTTTAAAGAAGGTTTCTTGGCTCTCCATTTGTAACAAACTTACACATTGATGGAAAATATACAACCTTTTGAAAATCAATATTAGTTTGATCTAGATATTGTAATTAACGAAAGTATTTATGTCATCAGAAAGGTAGAAATATAGGCTACATTTAAAATCCTTTGTCATAAATATAACTGAAGTGAAAACGAAGATATATGCGTTTTGATAGTTACTTGATGGCTGCTCTGAGAGTGTGAAGCCCTGCACACCAGCCAATAAATTGTATAATTAGTTTCCATATATTTTAATTAATCTTAAAAATCTATATGTCAGAAGAAAGGAAGATGTAGTCGTTAATGTGACAACATTTAAAAATATATATCTCTTAAGTTAAATAAATAATACCACCTTATCGCCGGTGTCCGGACACATGAAAATTACCTAGGTATCAGTATCCAGCCAGGCGGGGATCACAGGCTGCACAATACTGATAAATTATATAATGCACTACTTGTGGTCGATCTCGAACCCATTTATGATTTGACGACTTATAGTGAATTTTGTAACTAGCTCATTAAGATTGTATCTTGCTTAGCTAAATGAATTGTGGGGTTCGGTCCATTCATTTTCTTTCTTTATTATGCACCCCATAATACCCATCCTGTGGGCGGTGGTGTAAAGGATTACAGAGGCACATAATCGGTTCAGGAACTGAACCCTCTAGTTCGTTTAGCTAAGCAAATAACAATCTTTTGACGCTAGTTACAAAATTATTAATGTACACATACTTATGCATACATGTACATATACATACGTATACATATATAAATACACATACATATTTAATCACCCACACAAATACACACATCAGTAATTTTTTGTGTCACAAGTGATTCAACAAGAGGCTCACAACAGTCACTATACAAGGCACTTTACATCTATGAGGAGTCGCACAGTTACTAGTCTAGCTCCACACCCACCCAACTGGGCGGCAGCTTTACAGTCATGTGCTCCACACCCACCCAACTGGGCGGCAGCTTTACAGTCATGTGCTGCACACCCACCCAACTGGGCGGCAGCTTTACAGTCATGTGCTCCACACCCACCCAACTGGGCGGCAGCTTTACAGTCATGTGCTGCACACCCACCCAACTGGGCGGCAGCTTTACAGTCATGTGCTCCACACCCACCCAACTGGGCGGCAGCTTTACAGTCATGTGCTTCACACCCACCCAACTGGGCGGCAGCTTTACAGTCATGTGCTCCACACCCACCCAACTGGGCGGCAGCTTTACAGTCATGTGCTCCACACCCACCCAACTGGGCGGCAGCTTTACAGTTACCTGGTGTTATTCTTCACCTATATCTTTTTCCTGTTAATCCCTATTTACATTATGCAGTTCAGGTTTCGTCGCTATACTATAGTTTTTAGTTTAGTTAATTTATCACATAATGGGTTCAGGGACTGAACACACAATTTATTTATCTAAGCAAGTTACAATCTTGAGGAGCTAGCCACAAAATTCATAACACATCGTCACATCAACAACATGTGTTCGAGATCGACCACAAGTACAGTTTCTAAATTAGGCAAATGCTATATGTGGAGAGCTAGTGTCACAATTGATATGTTTGTCCTGCACATTTCCACAGTAGTTTGCTTGGGTTTGCTTGGGTACATAGACAAGAGACTAAACTTCAGCACCCACATACAACACATAAAGGGATGCTCTGAGAGAGAGAGAGAGAGGGGGAGAGTAAAAATATCCACTGAGGTCTGATTAAGTCCTTTTGGGGACCTTAATCATTAGGACGTCCAATGATTAACGCAAAGTGAGGCGTATTCAGATGGTATATTGACAACATTCAGCATATCTCATACTGACCTAGTAGTACTTGGTGCACAAATACCTTTTCCAAAGGAATCGCAAAACATAATTAAACACAACTGTACCGTACAGTGTTATATATTTATTTCAGTTTGAACAATTTTTAACATTAAAGGATAAATCCTTTAATTGGTTGAAATTGGTTTTAATATTCGAAATCTAATTTGTTGATGTTAAATAATATAAGGTTCAAATTTATTAAGATACATACTTTAAAAACTATTTCTATTTGAAATTTAAATAACATTAAAAGAGTACAGAATATAACAAATACCGACTATATAAAAGACCTGACACTTGCAGCACTTAATTATGCTATTGTAACACATTGAAAGTAATAACATTATTTGATTCAGCAAAGCATTTGGTAAGGTTATAATAATAATAATAATAATAATAATAATAATAATAATAATGTATTAATTAAGTATTTTAAATTATAATTTACAACTTGCTAGCGCACAAGAAACAAATCCACGAATCATCATTACATTCTGTAACACCTACACATGATCCATGGTGCCAAATATTGCAACGGTCACAGCATACCATCAGCTTCAAATCATTTGGCTTTCTGCAAATGCAGTACACTTCCATCGAGCATGACCGGATGATTCGTGTTCTTCTCAGTGTCAGAGCTGCAGGGAATGAGATGAGACACTTTCCTTTAAAGTTCTCTTGAAGATGTTGTCTCATTCTGCATATCATACGAGGTTCACCGGATCTACACCACTTGCAAGTGATGCAGCAAACGCCACAGCATATACCCCACTCATACTTGAGTCCTTGTGTCTGCTGACATTCATTATATTGCATATCAGCTTATCATCCTGGCAATTAGCAAGAGCATACAAGATAACTTCAGTAGATTTGGATGGTAATTTATGCCTGGTGTCGTATATGTTAATTTGTCCAGTTACTCCAATGTTGGAAACGGTGGCCCAGTGACAACCATCAACTTGGATAATTTGAATAAATTCACCAATTGTAACTGGCCAGGAGAGGTCCCGCTACCACGCTGGGTCATGAAGGCCTTCTAGGCTTGGCACAGTTTGTTTGATGAGGTCACATGCAGATTTTATATGAAGGTCAGAGAGCTGTACATTTGTTCCAATGTTCATTATCTCGTCATTTGTTAAATAATTTAACATTGTCGAATGTGAAGCACTGTTATCACTCTCCTTATTGTTGCATTGGTGTGAGGAGTGGCAGTGATTGGTTCAGTTTATTTTTTTTTTTAAATAGGGACATAAATTTGTACTGCAGATACCAGTACAGTTGCACCGTTTCTTTATATATTTTATACTTGGGTTAGAAAGGCGAGACGCTTCTCTTAACGTGATACTGTTGGTATCAAATAGAAATAGTTTTTAAAGTATGTATCTTAATAAATTTGAACCTTATATTATCAACATCAACATATTATATTATTTAACATCAACAAATTAGATTTCGAATGTTAAAACCAATTTCAACCAATTAAAGGATTTATCCTTTTTAAAGGATTTAATTAAAGGATTTGACACAAAAATCAGTATGAAAAATACCTCGGCTGAGGATATTGAAAAACTTCAAGCTGATATTAATAAAGTTTTCGACTGGGCATCAGAAAATAACATGATGTTTAACAGTGATAAATTCCAGGTACTCAGGTACGGTAAAAATGAGGACCTTAAACATAATACAGAGTACAAAACACAATCAAATGTACCCATAGTAGGAAAACAGCATGTAAAGGATTTGGGAATAATAATGTCTGACGACCTAACGTTTAAGGAGCATAACCAAGCAAATATTGCGACAGCCAGAAAAATGATAGGATAGATTACGAGAACTTTCAAATACAGGGATCCCATCACAATGGTTGTACTCTTCAAGTCACTTGTGTTGTCCCGTCTTGAGTACTGCTCAGTACTCACTTCCCCCTTCAGAGCAGGAGAGATTGCTGAAATAGAGGGAATACAGAGAACATATACGGCACGCATAGACGCAATAAAGCACCTAAATTATTGGGATCGTCTCAAAGCCCTCCAAATGTACTCACTAGAAAGAAGACGAGAGAGATATCAAATAATATACACCTGGAAGATACTGGAGGGCCAAGTACCAAATCTACACAGTAAAATAACAACGTACTGGAGTGAACGACATGGAAGAAAATGTAGAATAGAACCAGTGAAGAGCAGAGGTGCCATAGGCACAATCAGAGAACACTGTATAAACATCAGAGGTCCGCGGTTGTTCAACGTCCTCCCAGCAAGCATAAGAAATATTGCCGGAACAACCGGGGACATTTTCAAGAGGAAACTAGATTTATTCCTCCAAGGAGTGCCGGACCAACCGGGCTGTGGTGGGTATGTGGGCCTGCGGGCCGCTCCAAGCAACAGCCTAGTGGACCAAACTCTCACAAGTCAAGCCTGGCCTCGGGCCGGGCTTGGGGAGTAGAAGAACTCCCAGAACCCCATCAACCAGGTATCCTTTAATGTTAAAAATTGTTCAAATTGAAATAAATATATAACACTGTACAGTACAGTTGTGTTTGCCTGCCACAGCCTGCCACAGCCTTGAGAGCACGGAGCCTCTCTCTACATTGGCGACCCAGTCTGGCTAAACATTGCGGTACAGTAGAACCTCAAGACCAAGGTATTTGTATCTGGTAACTAGTCGAGCAGAGAGCCATCATCCAACTGCATTTTGCGATCGGCCCCACCCCGTCTGGGTGGGTGTCGGTTCAGGATCTTTGTTTTCTCTACTGAGATGACTAAGCATAGTTCCTGACATGTGGACAATACAGAGTTCAGAACATTTTGGGTGTTGGTATACCCATTGGTGTGGATCAGTATATCATCCACATAGCTAATGATGTGTTCGCTGGACCTTCTAGTTACAAAGTTTAAAAGTGCACTGATTAACACATTGAACAGAGTAGGACTGAGGACACCTCCCTGTGGAGTGCCAAGTTCAAAAAATCTCGTTACACTCCTATGCCCATGGAACAGTACAGATGACTTCCTGTTGGATAGATAGCCTCTTATCCACCGTAGAAGCCATCCTCCAACATTTATTTTAGCAAGTTCTCTCAGAATGACGTGTGGGTTAGCAATGTCAAAGGCTGACTTAAGATCTAGGAAAGTGGTATATGACCTATCAGTATGCAGGGTGAGGAATGTGGTAATACAGTGATGTACACTCTTTCCATGCATAAAGCCATATATCTGGGGAGACAACATATTAATAATTTTGTAAAGGAGACGGTTGAGAACAACCTCTCAAGACACTTATAGAGACAACTAGTGAGGGAGATTGGGCGAAAAGCACTCGGCTGGTGAGGTTTAGGAATGGGAATAATAACACTGTTGGTCCATGACTTAGGAAGCTCCCCAGTTACATAGCTCATATTATACAATTGAAGAAAGGTATTCCCTGGAACTAGCAGAAGCATATGCAGTATGCCGTCAGTAACTCCATCCTCCCCGGGTGATGTAGCTTTGCCTTTATGTAGAGCAGAATCTAGTTCGTATTCAGTAAAAGCATGTCACAGTCATCCTCTTGATGAAGCATGAAGTCAAGGAGCCTTGCCCTATCAGTATATCTATCATTTAATTCATTCTGTGAGGGTAGAGGAAGACTGTCAAAGCTGGAAGTCGTGGCCCAAGCACCAACAAGCTCATTTGCTCTGTGCAGAGGATTAGGGTACGAGATCTCTGCAGCATTTTTCCCTTTGACCTTGTTGATATCCTTCCATGCCCGACTTAGTGGCGTGTGAGAATTGAGACCACTGACAAAAGTTTCCCAGTCTGTCTGCCTCAGCTCCACCATACGTTCCCTGGCCTTAGCCAGAGCCGCTTGAAAGAGCCGAAGCATTTCAGCAGTGCGGGTCCTTCTACAAGCTAGTCCAATTATTCTGGCAGTGCGTTTTAGTGTCTGCAATTTAGAATCATTATAATAAACATAAGTGCTATGACCAGTGTAATTTGGGTTACGTGGCCTGGACGATGGATCAAGTGATTCTATAAACTGGTTGATAGTACCTGTGAGCTCATTGTTAAAATCTTCAACTGATGAAGGCTCAGATGACTGCACCATTCTGACACATGAGCAACAAGATTGTCTCGTTCATGGATGGGCACAGCCAGCCTCTTCCGCTTGAACACTCCACCAGGGAGGATAGAACTGCCAATGCTTACAGTGGCTAATATGGCCAGAAGATCAGACGCCATAACTGGCACTATTGACGAGGCGCACACGGTGTGGGAGACGTTGAAACCGAGACATAGATCAAGAATACCTCCGTAGATATTCGTCGGTTCAAGGTCACCCACAATCTGTGCATCATCGTGACTACCTAATAGTGACACTAGTTGCCGTTACGATTACTGAACTGCGAATTACCAATATTCCTATGCCTAGCGTTATAATCACCTCTAATGATGGTAGGCTCAGTCTGAATACAGATAAGAAGGTCAGCATAATTAAAGTTACAAGGAGTCGATTATTTAGTACATAGTTGTTTTTCTCTTAAACTGGATGATGGAGGGGGAGTCTTTAACGTGATTGGGAATACATACATACATACATACATACATACATACATACATACATACATACATACATACATACATACATACATACATCCATCCATACATACATGCATGCGTACATCCATTCATACATACATACATACATGCATGCGTACATACATACATACATCCATCTATTCATACATACATACATACATACATGCATACATACATACATACATACATACATACATACATACATACATACATACATACATACATACATACATACATACATGCATGCATGCGTACATACATCCATCCATCTATTCACATACATACATACATACATACATACATACATACATACATACATACATACATACATACATGCATGCATGCATGCATGCATGACATACATACATACATACATACATACATACATACATACATACATACATACATACATGCATACATACATACATACATACATACATACATACATACATACATACATACATACATACATACATACATGCATACATACATACATACATACATACATACATACATACATACATACATACATACATACATACATACATACATACATACATACATGCATGCATGCATACATACATACATACACGTCCAGTCAGCATATAGCTATTTCGGGACAAAATCCAATACAGTTTATATTGGTGAGACGCCACTGTGATGAGGAGTTTAAATATCACAGGAACTGTAGGTTAATGTGTGACATAAGTGAGGTTAGATGAGGCATCTACAAGCATCAGCTGGAGGCTGATGGAGTGTTGTGGAGGCTGGTGGTACTATGCCCAGATGTTGGAGGGTGGATTTGACTCTCCCACCCTCCCTCCCCCCCCCCCCCCCCCACACATTGACCGCAGTACGTCTAAGGTTACTTTCCACTCTCGCTTACCAAGGGTATAACCCCCGCCCCTCCCAACACACACACATGCATCAGATTCTTAACTTACAATATTTATGATTTACCAATTTATGTTACTACACTGACTGTCAATTTCACAATATTGTATAAACTTTGATGAATCGCTCGTCAATGGGTCATCCAATAATGTTAGCAGACTTCTAGATGTTACCACTGCTAGGTTTAGGCTCAGCTACAAGTACCTCTGGAAGTTTGTAACATCTGATGATGTAGATTTGACTAAATGTAAACTCTGTCAGCAGAACTATTCGCATACTTTGCGTCATTATATAATGGAATGTGAAAAATCGCGGAATTTAAAGATAACAACATCAATATGCCCGAAACGCTTTGCGTAATAGTGGCTTTAGGCATTGTATGTACTAGCTATACCTATAAGTTAAACAATCCTTGTAAATATTTATTGTATGTATGTACCTTACCTAAATAAAATTGTATTGTATAAAATTGTATTGTATTGTAATAGTGTCCATGAAATGTGTAAGTACTTCATTCATAATGATGTGCTGCTCGAAATCTTAGCGAAGTATCCAAAATTTGCTTACTGTAGGTAATGCATACACATGACTGTAAAGCTGCCGCCCAGTTTGGGTGGGTGGTGGGAGCACATGACTGTAAAGCTGCCGCCCAGTTGGGTGGGTGTGGAGCACATGACTGTAAAGCTGCCGCCCAGTTGGGTGGGTGTGGAGCACATGACTGTAAAGCTGCCGCCCAGTTGGGTGGGTGTGGAGCACGTACATGACTGTAAAGCAGCCGCCCAGTTGGATGGGTGTGGAGCACATGACTGTAAAGCTGCCGCCCAGTTGGGTGGGTGTGGAGCACATGACTGTAAAGCTGCGCCCAGTTGGGTGGGTGTGGAGCACATGACTGTAAAGCTGCCGCCCAGTTGGGAGAGTGTGGAGCACATGACTGTAAAGCTGCCGCCCAGTTGGGTGGGTGTGGAGCACATGACTGTAAAGCTGCCGCCCAGTTGGGTGGGTGTGGAGCACATGACTGTAAAGCTGCCGCCCAGTTGGGAGAGTGTAGAGCACATGACTGTAAAGCTGCCGCCCAGTTGGGTGGGTGTGGCAGCACATGACTGTAAAGCTGCCGCCCAGTTGGGTGGGTGTGGAGCACATGACTGTAAAGCTGCCGCCCAGTTGGGTGGGTGTGGAGCGCATGACTGTAAAG
Source organism: Procambarus clarkii (assembly GCF_040958095.1). Lineage (NCBI taxonomy): Eukaryota > Metazoa > Arthropoda > Malacostraca > Decapoda > Cambaridae > Procambarus > Procambarus clarkii. Next base: position 22,572,152 of record NC_091162.1, read on the forward strand.
CTGCCGCCCAGTTGGGTGGGTGTGGAGCACATGACTGTAAAGCTGCCGCCCAGTTGGGAGAGTGTGGAGCACATGACTGTAAAGCTGCCGCCCAGTTGGGTGGGTGTGGAGCACATGACTGTAAAGCTGCCGCCCAGTTGGGTGGGTGTGGAGCACATGACTGTAAAAGCTGCCGCCCAGTTGGGGTGGGTGTGCAGCAAGACTAGTAACTGTGTGACTCACCATAAATGTAAAGTGCCTTGTATAGTGACTGTTGTGAGCCTCTTGTTGAATCACTTGTGACACAAAAGATTACTGATGTGTGTATTTGTGGTGGTGATTAAATATGTATGTGTATGTATATATGTATACGTATGAATATGTACATGTATGCATAAGTATGTGTACATTAATAATTTTGTAACTAGCGTCAAAAGATTGTTATTTGCTTAGCTAAACGAACTAGAGGGTTCAGTTCCTGAACCGAATATGTGCCTCTGTAATCCTTTACACCACCGCCCACGGGATGTGTATTATGGGGTGCATAATAAAGAAAGAAAATGAATGGACCGAACCCCACAATTCATTTAGCTAAGCAAGTTACAATCTTAATGAGCTAGTTACAAAATTCACTATAAGTCGTCACATCATAAATGGGTTCGAGATCGACCACAAGTAGTGCATTACATAAATTTATCAAGTATTGTGCAGCCTGTGATCCCCGCCTGGCTGGATACTGATACCTAGGTAATTTTCATGTGTCCGGACACCGGCAATAAGGTGGTATTATTTATTTAACTTAAGATATATATATTTTTAAATGTTGTCACATTAACGGCTACATCTTCCTTTCTTCTGACATATAGATTTTTAAGATTAATTAAAATATATGGAAACTAATTATACAATTTATTGGCTGGTGTGCAGGGCTTCACACTCTCAGAGCAGCCATCAAGTAACTATCAAAACGCATATATCTTCGTTTCACTTCAGTTATATTTATGACAAAGGATTTAAATGTAGCCTATATTTCTACCTTCAGATGACATAAATACTTTCGTTAATTACAATATCTAGATCAAACTAACATTGATTTTCAAAAGGTTGTATATTTTCCATCAATGGAGAGCATCAGCCAAGAAGCCTTCTTTAAAATATGAATATCTTTCCTCACCCAATAAGATCTAATCTCTGAATAAAACGCAAAAAACGACTTGATTGTAACCTATCCACCGCTGCCCATTGGATGGGGGGAGAGGGCCGGGGTTATGTGTAGGATAAACATATCAATTGTGACACTAGCCCTCCATATATGTCAGTTCCTTAAATTATAAACTGTACTTGTGGTCGGACTCGAGCCCATTGTTGATGTGACAATGTGCATTGACTTTTGTAACTAGCTTATCAAGATTATAACTTGCTTGGCTATATGAATTGTGGGGCTCATTCCCTGAGCCCATTATGTGCCTCTGTAACACTCCACTATCGTCCATAGGATGGGTATGGAGTGCATAATAAATGAACTAAACTAAGCTCTGCCTTTTTGATAACATATACAATTATTAGCTTTATTTGTGAATCTCAATTAATTAAACAATATATCACAGAGCCTGTAGGGTTCGGTGAGATGAGCGAAGAGACATGGGAGATTTTACATAAGTACCAGTACATGGTAGTTGTAAGTAGCGAACGCATGTCAACGAATAACGAGTATATATAACAAAACCATTGTCCTATGAAGTCGTTTAACTTCCAACATATATTTTTTAATTAATGGTTAAATGTTTTCTGGCTAGGTTATGTTGATTTTATTAAAAAATACCGTTTCACGTTGTTAACATTATAATTTAAATTGTGATAATTTGAGCAGAGAAGTGCGACAACTGGATATGCCAACAAACACTTTCCAAACAACGATATATCTTGGATAAGTCGCTCCACAACATTGCTGCTTGGACCACCGACTTCCGTTTGATGCTACTTATTTCATAATGAAATTATATTAGTTTGGAGTAAATATATGTTTTCTCATGTTCTGCATTCTGCACCCACATTATAGTGAGTAAATATGCCATATTACTTCATTACTTAAATAATGCTAGGAGGGTTTGAGTAGCTTTGGGTATTTAGTGCACAGAATCTCCAATAGATGGGGCGAGAGTCGCCCCATCTCTCTCACCCGAGAGAGAGTCGAAACTTAATTTAAAATTGATATATCTTTGTTCTCGAACATGATATATTTCATTTGGTGCAATTATAATAATGTTCATATATCGGTCTTTCTGGAGGCATATAAGATTTTAGGCTTTATTAGCGTATCTTTGTTAATTATACAATATATCGGCAAGTGCGTAGGCGTCTGCACTCCATGCCCGACAAGCTACTGAGCGCTACTATAAAAACATATGTATCTTCACTTGAGCTATAAATATGTCTATTGTAATGTATTTAAAATGAAGCTCTTAGTTCTATCTTGCTTAAGACTTATAAAACATTTGTGTTTATTAACGAATTTACGTGAAATAAACATTGATCTGAGAGAGAGTTGCTCTGTCGTTTCGTCTGTACGGGGTGGGAGCTCCGTAATTTTTAAAATACAATAATCTTCATTAGAAATTTAAATATGTCTATAGTAAAGTGTTTAAAGTGAAGCTTATATGTCTGTCTTTCTTGAGACATATAAAACATATATTTTACTAACGAATTCACGTGAAATATACATTGTTCTGAGAGAGAGTTGCTCGGTCGATCGATCTGTCCGGGGTCGAGCTCGGCTATTATAAAAGTACACGTATCTTCGGTTTAAATTTAAATATGCCCATGGTAAGGTATTTAGAATGAAGCTTATATTTCTATCTTTCTTGTGACATATAAAACTTTTACGTTTTATTAAGGAATCTGCGTGAAATAGGCGTGGTTCTGAGATGAATGCTGCGGTTTTTCGAGCTCGACGCGCGGCAATGGACGCCATATACACATCCAGTGGGTGTTATTGAACCCCATACCCATTTTATGGGTGGTTGGAGCCCCATACCCATTCTATGGGTGGTTGGAGTCCCATACCCATCCTGTGGGTTGTAGTGGACGCCATACTCATCCTGTGGGTGTATTGGACCCCATACCCTTCCTGTAGGGTGGATGTGATCCCCATACTCATCCTCTGGTGGATGTGACCCTCATACCCATCCTGTGGGTGGTATTGCACCCCTTACTCACCTAACAGGTGGTAGTGGACAATATACCGATCCTGTAGTTGGTATAGTAGACACAATACCATCCTGTTTAGAGTAGTTTACCCCATAGACATTCCAATGAACCATCGTTTCTGTTAGCGTTCCTACAAAACATCCTTTAAAGATTTGTAAAGCACCAACTATGGTATATAATATTGATTGGTGAAGGACTGTTATTCTATGTAATAATTTTTAGTGCTTATTATAATTTACTAAGAACAACTAATATTTCTCAAAACAAAACTACGAACCTTCAATAGGAAGTAGCTGATCTATAATATTCTAAGAGCATGGACAATAGTAGGTAAATTTCACAACCCATGTGGGACCTGAAAAGTACAATTTTCCTTATAATTGAACCAATCACGACTATTCTGCTATCTAGGTTGACGACGGGTACTGTGAGACGCAAGTTAGGTACGTGAGGAAGAGTTTGGGCCTTGAAAAAAAAGTAACTGGGAATATATCACATATTTACTAATTCATATTCAACATATTGACTTTAAGCATTAAGTCATATATGTGCTGTCTTGTGTGAGAACGGGTTGCACCACCACACATACAGGCCTCCACCACCACACATACAGGCCTCCACCACCACACATACAGACCTCCACCACCACACATACAGACCCCACCACCACACATACAGACCACCACCACCACACATACAGACCTCCACCACCACACATACAGGCCTCCACCACCACACATACAGACCTCCACCACCACACATACAGGCCTACACCACCACACATACAGACCTCCACCACCACACATACAGACCACCACCACCACACATACAGACCACCACGACCACACATACAGACCTCCACCACCACACATACAGACCACTACCACCACACATACAGACCTCCACTACCACACATACAGACCTCCACTACCACACATACAGACCTCCACTACCACACATACAGACCTCCAAAACCACACATACAGGCCTCCACCACCACACATACAGACCACCACCACCACACATACAGACCATCACCACCACACATACAGACCTCCACCACCACACATACAGACCTCCACCACCACACATACAGACCACCACCACCGCACATACAGGCCTCCACCACCACACATACAGGCCTCCACCACCACACATACAGACCTCCACCACCACACATACAGACCTCCACCACCACACATACAGACCACCACCACCACACATACAGACCTCCACCACCACACATACAGGCCTCCACCACCACACATACAGACCTCCACCACCACACATACAGGCCTACACCACCACACATACAGACCTCCACCACCACACATACAGACCACCACCACCACACATACAGACCACCACCACCACACATACAGGACCTACCACCACCACACATACAGACCTCCACCACCACACATACAGGCCTCCACCACCACACATACAGGCCTCCACCACCACACATACAGACCTCCACCACCACACATACAGGCCTCCACCACCACACATACAGACCTCCACCACCACACATACAGACCTACCACCACCACACATACAGACCTCCAACACCACACATTCAAACCGACCACCACCACACATACAGAGCACCACCACCACACATACAGACCACCCACCACCACACATACAGTCCCACCACCACCACACAAACAGACCACTACCACCACACATACAGACCACCACTACCACACATACAGACACCACCACCACACATACAGACACTACACACCCACACATACAGACCACCACCACACATACAGACCACCACCACCACACATACAGACCCCACCACCACACATACAGACCACCACAACCACACATACAGACCCACCACCACACATACAGACCTCCACCACCACACATACCATGCATCCACCACCACACATACAGACCTCCACCACCACACATACAGACCACTACCACCCACACATACAGACCTCCACTACCACACATACAGACCTCCACTACCACACATACAGACCTCCACTACCACACATACAGACCTCCACCACCACACATACAGGCCTCCACCACCACACATACAGACCACCACCACCACACATACAGACCACCACCACCACACAATACAGACCTCCACCACCACACATACAGACCTCCACCACCACACATACAGACCACCACCACCACACATACAGGCCTCCACCACCACACATACAGGCCTCCACCACCACACATTCAGGCCTCCACCACCACACATACAGACCTCCACCACCACACATACAGACCCCACCACCACACATACAGACCTCCACCACCACACATACAGACCTCCACCACCACACATACAGACCTCCACCACCACACATACAGGCCTACACCACCACACATACAGACCTCCACCACCACACATACAGACCACCACCACCACACATACAGACCACCACCACCACACATACAGACCACCACCACCACACATACAGACCTCCACCACCACACATACAGGCCTCCACCACCACACATGCAGGCCTCCTCCACCACACATACAGACCTCCACCACCACACATACAGGCCTCCACCACCACACATACAGACCTCCACCGCCACACATACAGACCTCCACCACCACACATACAGACCTCCAACACCACACATACAGACCACCACCACACACATACAGACCTCCACTACCACACATACAGGCCTCCTCCACCACACATACAGACCACCACCACCACACATACAGACCATCACCACCACCCATACAGACCACCACCACCACACATACAGATCTCCACCACCACACATACAGGCCTCCACCACCACACATACAGACCTCCACCACCACACATACAGGCCCACCACCACACATACAGACCTCCACCACCACACATAAAGACCCACCACCACACATTCAGACCTCCACCACCACACATACAGAGCACCACCACCACACATACAGACCACCACCACCACACATACAGTCCCACCACCACCACACAAACAGACCCACCACCACACATACAGACCACAACTACCACACATACAGACCACCACCACCACACATACAGACCACTACCACCACACATACAGACCACCACCACACATACAGACCACTACCACCACACATACAGACCCACCACCACACATACAGACCACCACTACCACAGATACAGACCACCACCACACATACAGACCAGCACCACCACACATACAGACCACCACCACACACATACAGACCTCCACCACCACACATACAGACCACTACCACCACACATACAGACCTCCACTACCACACATACAGACCTCCACTACCACACATACAGACCTCCACTACCACACATACAGACCTCCACCACCACACATACAGACCACCACTACCACACATACAGACCACCACCACACATACAGACCACCACCACCACACATACAGACCACCACCACCACACATACAGACCTCCACCACCACACATACAGACCACTACCACAGTAGTAGGGAGGAAGACGCACAGGCTCCTTTTTTTTGGGGGGGGCGGAGGACCCCTGTGCGGTGTAAGACGCACAGGCTCCTTTTTTTTTCAGGCGAGAGGACCCCTGTGCGGTGTAAGACGCACAGGCCCTTTTTTTTTTTTTTCAGGTGAATTTGGGGACTCACAGATTTTGGATTAAGGATTTCTTATGGGTAAGTAATTTCCGAGATTTTAGAAGTATGGAATTCTTATGAGAAAAATAATTTCCGAGACTTAGAAGTTTTGTTAAGGCCTTATGGGAGAAATTCAAATAACGTGTGTAGCACTTTAGGGTTTCCATGAGAACTCTACGGACATGTTTTACATGTTTTTCAACTTACAAAAATCGTCTATGTAAGCTTTAGTTATTCATGTAAATTTAGAAATTCGTGTTTGTGAGCAGGGTTTTCAGTGTTTCGTACATCACACCCCCCTCCCTCCCTCCCCCCTTACCTCGCAATCTCTCGCGTCACCTTTATTTACCTTACGCCCGGCCAGCCAGACATCGCATACAGGGTACCTCTTATCTTATCTTATCCATAATATCTGGACCGTCCCTCCTCTCTCTCTCTCCTCTTCATATTATTCCCTCTTGCTATTTTCTGACATACTAATATTTTATTCCTTTTTCATTAACCAGTCAGTTTTATACAAATCAACCGAAGCATCTCAATGTAACCTTTAATACTGAAACTGTCTCAGAGACTATCTAAGCTGGCCCCAGCTACCTGCCCCAGGCTATCTGCCCGAGGCAATCATCACCTGATTACCTGCCCCAGACATCTACCAGTCATTGTCGGCGTTCGCCACCGTAATAATTTATATATATATACATTAAGCGTTAATAAAACTTATTTATTTATTTATAATTTATTTAGTCATCTAATTCATAGTTTACACAATTTATAATAAACGACTCATTTAGCCCGAAGTTCTAAGAAGCTCGCTCCTCAATCCGCTTGTATAATATCCGTCCTATTCACTCTTCATCTCTGTAAATAAAGAATAACAGTTTAGATAGCGTTTACACATGTACAATATTTATCAGACACATAAAACCTCAAAACAAATGTACTCACCATTTTCCGTTAGATAATTTGTTATAACCTCATTCAGCCAGTCGTCTCCAAGCACATTTTCCAACAAATATCGCTCTTATCATAACACAGCGTTTCATAGCAGCTCGGCATATTTTTAAATAAAGCATAAGATAGCCTCATTACGTTCCTATCATTCTGCATATATTCTCCATAAGTAAAACTAGTTTCAAATAGCTTTATTGCAGTTTTTAGATCCTTGTTTGAAAGATGGTAACAGAAAAACATCGCATATAGTCCGCATACGTAAGTATTTAAACTTTGAAGTCTCTCTGTAAACGTGTATACATCACAGTCTTTATAATAATTTAAAAAACTCCGAAATGTATGGCGAATACACATTTATTCCATATGAATCGAGTATAACTATTTCCCGTTTAGATTTATATACAGCAATCCAGTGACCCATTACTTCCTTAGAGTCTCTTCCTAAGGTATTTATTATAAACATAATTGGTTTTTCCCGTATTTGCTTCATTATTCTATATATATCCGTGGCTAAATAGCATCCAATATATTTAGCTTTACTACCTTTCATATCGTTCAATGCCGTATTAATTTGTTTGCAGTTCATGCTCTTGTATCACACACAACTCGCCTATCGGAATAAATTCTCAATACTCCCGTTGTAATTCCGAATAAAATAATAACTTTATTTGATTTCGCTGGAACAGCGAATTCTAATGTAATTCTCAGGTTGCCCGAAGCCTCTATAGGAAGGGTATCTCTCAATTCCTCAGGCGTTAGTCTAAATGCCAGTAATGTTCTTCCTTTTATAAATGAATTATATGTCAAGGTATTGCAAGCATTAAAGCCTACTGTATTTTGAGTCTCGTAGTATAGTTTCGAACATTTATTCGGGAACTTGCAAGTTATATTAAATAAGTTTGTCCCATCACGTGTAATATATACATTAGATAAATCGCAGTGATCGAAATAAAGTGGATTAAGTGTATACGCTCCTGATATTGCTTCCATATCCATCATCATAATAAATAATTTATCTGGGATAATGCTCCCCCATGGCTGGTCAATACTTAATCTCTGCTGCCCATTACCGAGAATGAACGTCTTATGGAGTGTCTTATCAAACGTATATGTAACTGGTGTATTTTGTTCAGCCAGAGCTCTATTAATAGCCTCCAATCCAGATGCAAATGGAGTTATCCGATCAATCCACATTCTAGCTAGTTTTATGTTAAACTTATATCCAGATTCAATACTGTTTATAACCCACGGATCACTGTTAAGTTCTAATCTCAAACGAATATCAATTCCATCCAAAGATATTCGCTCAAAGTTGTAATGTCCAATAGCAGTTTAAAGCAACAATTTACTCCCTCAGTTTTTAACTTTACAAATCTAGATTTAAGGTCTTCTGAGGCATTCTTAAAATAATCTACATCATATTTTTCAGGGAAAACATCATTATAGAAATACGTCAGTTCTTTAAATCTTTCAGCTTACATTCAGAAAGCGTCGTCATTAGCTTTACATATGATAAATATGAAAATAGTGAATTAGTTTCCACCACTTGCTCATTTAAATAAACAGTTACAGCTTTAAACATTGTCTGGGACAAGCCATTAACTATTGATGCATTTTTAATATCCGCTAAAGCCGTAATTCCGTCAGGTCCCGTTAATTCAACCATCAGTTCTAGCGTCAAGCTCGAAAGATCAATAAATTGACCCCTTAACTCCCGGGATACGAAATTCAATATAAGAGTCTTTAAATTTATTGTTAATACTTGAATTCACAGGTAAAATATCCTGTGTCTGTCTTGAAAATATCGTACTTTCAACCATTCTATGAGGACTAACTTTAGGAAAGCCATCGCTTATAGCAGCTGTATAATTTTCTAAAGGAACTTGCAATGCTGCACTAGGAGCATTTACACTCATCATGTCTGCGTCTAGCATACAACTAGTACTGTTTTTATGAAAACACATCTTTATATCTATCCATTTTCTTTATATAGGCAGGTCTTTTCGTTTTTCTTTTCGTTATTCGGCCACCTGCTAACAATTTAGGACCTATACTTTTCAATGTTTCCATACCGCGTTTTCTAATTGAATCTTTCAAAGTACCTTGACCCGCATTTATATCCTGCAAAACATTCTGTCCCATTGTCAATGCAGCTGGCATAATAGTTTTTAATAGGAAAGGAGTTGCTCTACGAGCTAGACCAGTTAAGAAACTTAATATTCCACCTCCTCTTAAATGTCTTCTATCAAAAACAGTAATATCGCCCAGTGCTCCACCTCTCTTCCCTCGAGGAGCGATAAATCGCCCTACCTCGTCAACAGACAGCGGTACAAACCCGACCCTCATGTTTAAACAGGTCAAGAGAGAATGATAAACTCCCTCTACTCATGCCATTATATATCAACGGGTCTAATATGTAATACTGCAATCGTACATCCATCCTTTTCAAAATATACAGGCTCCCCATCTTGATCTGTTAATCTAATACTGATGCCATCAATATTAGTCGTATTTAAAGGTTTATATAATTTCCTGTGTGTTACATTACTTTGAAACGAAACAACATCCAAGATATTTACAATCTGATTACCAAACATGGTGGGCTGCACCTTATCACAATATACACACAAGAAATCTATACGGCCTCCTGGCCTAGGATGATAATAGCAAGTATCTTGTACAAATAACCTGTTATTAGGTAGCTTATTCATAATAAAAATATCATAGGCTTTACCTACTTCAGCTCCAATAACTTTACATATATTTCGACCGAAAGATAAAGAAATTCGAACAACTAATTTTCCATCCTTTGTAATAAATAATTTTAACAACTTCTCACTAAATGCTGCATTAAACTTAATTCGATTAATACTCGAATCATATTTCATATAAACGTCCCCGTGATCTGGGAAATTATAATTAAGTACGGGTCCTATAAAACTCAGTGAACCTTTTGAAAATATAGTAGAAATTTCTCTATTTAAAATAGTCGTTAGCTCTATGCAATTATCACTGGCTAAAATATCCGACTTTAAAGTGAAAGATGTATTCACCGTACTCAAATCAGATAAATTTTTATTAGACACTAGAAGTTGAACTGAAATAAAACTTTCCGGGTCATTCCTCCTAACAGCGAAATAAGATGGAGGCAGGAATATATTCTTCAGGCACACTTCATAAGCTTTATTCGGGTCTAAAGGCAGCTGATTATGTAATCTATTTTCAAAAGCATTGGGAGCATTGTTTTTAAATACATCAGTATCAGAGTTACTCGCTGCATATATAACGTAACTATCCATCCTGTAGACTAATAGTAAATGATAAAAATAAACAGAAACTCACCTTAATATGATATCCAGGTAGACTCTCCTTCATCTACAGCCTTGATCTTCCTCTTCAAACTTGGAGGAGAAAACACTTGATTTTTCGCATCTACATTTCTAAATAAATTCTTAGGTGTAGATGTCAAAGAGTAGAACAACTTTGCAATTGGCAGTTTATCTTCTGGGAATAACAATTTCGGAGTGCACATCCTGCCTATAACGTCATCAACAATATTGAGCCCAGTAACTGGCGATGTAATGTTCCCTTCCTCATCCCACTTTACAAGTCCAGTTGTATTAAAATAATTTAACAAGGAGACAGCAAAATCATAATCCTTAAGCTTTAATCTTAAGTCTATCAAGTGTTGTATAACAGGATTTGTTCTCACTGTCATCGTAGGCTTCTCAACACTTACTGCCGTAGGCTTCTGTTGATCAATAGCTTTTCGTGGTACAAGATAGAATTCTTTCATTATTCCTTATTAAATAGCCTTGAAATGAAATTTATAGCTATGGGAAGTAAAATGCCCAATAAATTACCTCCTCTTTTACTTGTTAATATGTCTTTCTTGAGTGAAATAGCTTTCTTCTTACAGGCTAATGTATGGAGTAGAGCTCTATATTTAGAAAGTCTCTTTAAAATAGGCTTCCCAACTTCAATTTTATTTTTTAAGAAATTATTAAATATTTCTGATAAGCAAAGTATATGTTCCTTTTTAAGAGTCTTAATTAACTTTTTCCTAGAATTATAACCTAATCTAGCTAATAGTTCAATAAATCCACGATACTTGCTAACTAAGGGCTGCTTCTTCATAGTTTCTTCACGTCATCTGAATTCACCCACTGATCAAATGAACTGTCGTAACCGACGTATCTAACTTTATATAAAGTAGTATTACCAACTTTACGTTTACTTATAATTCTCTCAATTTCAAATGTATCTGACAAGTAGGTGGGAGTCAACTCCTCTCTATAAAATCCGCCTTCTATAAGTCTATTATTTAAGTCCTTTAGATAATATAAAGGCACGGGTTGTTTAGTATCAATTTGAGCAATTGTAAATATTTCCTTAGTGTTCTGTTGATGAAAACCTCTTTTGAACTTTGAAATACGATTAGATAAGGCAAGCCGTACTGTATCTCCTACAGACAGATGATTACTGATGCGTGGCTTAGTCTGCTGCTCTCCTTTATACATGAGCTTAAATTGCCTAGTCACATCTTGAGGCGAAGATAAAGCATGTACATCAATAGGTATTTTCCCCTTTAATCCTCTATGTGGTGTTCTATTATACGTTTTAACCATATCAGGTAAAACATTTATATAGGTTAAGGTGTTATAAGCCGTTAAATATTTATATATCTTAGTTTTCAATGTTCTTATAAATCTCTCTGCAATGCTAGCTTTAGTTTCCTGAGAAAATACACTGTACAGATCAATGTTTTTACTGTCTAACAATCGTTTCATATATTTATTATAGAATTCACCGCCCTTATCAGTGTTAAGCTTCCTTACACCTTTTGATGAAGGTAAATCCAGAACAGCTTTCATGGCTTCACTTACACTCTGACCTGATTTAGTGGAAAGTGGAACTACATGTGCAAACCTTGAAAATATATCAACACAAACTAATAAATATTTAATATCATTGTTGTGCTTAGCTAACAATGTCATATCAGCCAAGTCGCTGGTAAAGAAAGCTTTAGGTCTAGGTGCTAAGATACGTCTTCGTTTAAATTTACGTTTTTTTAATAGATGTAAGGTATATGCATTAGACGTTTTTAAATAGTCTTTCACATCTTTTATAGTTATTTCAGGGATTGTTTTCTTTGCAGCCTTATACAATTTTAAAACGCCACCAAACCCACCTATAGACTTGGGGTCATTGTATATCTTATTAAGAGTTTGTGTAATGTTCACCATTGATACACTATTTCATATGGGGGTTCATTTACAATATTTCCCCTAAATATTATGGATTCAGGTGTTTTAACGCCCAAGTCAACAAGTAAATACCCATACTGTCGAGAAATCACTTTCTTATATATATCTAAAAATTTCTTGGCATCTTGTTTTCCGAATATTTGTCTGCCTAATGTTTCTATCTGGGACAAGTCTCTTGATTTAAGCAGAATAAAATGAGAAGCATTTAAACTTATAGATCTAGAAAATTTCCCACTGAAAAATATATTTTGGGTTATAAAAATAACAGAGATGTTCTCATGCCGTCCCTTAGTAAATATATCACTTACTATTTTAGAGTTTGTAGATTCAACATACAAGTCATCATAAACAACTAATATATGAGATGTGTCCTCTGGATCACGATCATCTAAAGGGTTTACAATTTCTGAGTAAAAAGATATCTTATGTTTAATAAGTGGATTAGTTCTCAACTCTTTATACCCGCTTCCACAGATAATTATTTTTGCAAAGTTCTGCTGATATTTCTCTATCATTTTAGCACATAAATAGCTCTTCCCACCATTTGAAAATCCAGCAATAATAATTCTTGACGGTTCACTAAATATATTCAACTGGGATTCAGTAATAACTTTTTTCTGCCCTTCCATGTTGCTAGGATTCAATAGACTAACTTCAAATATATAATGAAAGGAGTATTTAAACAAAATCTACATTCGAGTTTTATTTAAACATAACCAATAAAATCATAGTCATAACATAACCAATACAGTAATAAAATCATAGAATATACATTATCATAGACATTAAATCATAGTCATAACATATCCAATACAGTAATAAAATCATAGAATATACATTATTATAGACATTTGAATCATAGTCATTTTCATATCCAATACAGAAATAAAATCATAGAATATCAAATATCATAACATATCCAATACAGTAATAAATAAATCAGTCTTAAAATAGCAATTTGAACATATCAAATACAGTAATAAAATCATAGAATATACATTATCATAGACATTAAATCATAGTCATAACATATCCAATACAGTAACAAATCTTAGTCATTTTCATATCAAATACAGTAACAAATCATAGCCAATACAATATCATAGACATTTGAATATAGTTATAGATAATACATAGACAATACAGTAACAGACTTAGTTGTTGTTAGGGAATAATTGCTGAGCGACTCTATCCCGCTTTTCCCAAAGATTAAAAATGGGGAACAATTGACGTCTCGGTTGGGGATTATCTACAATTACTGGATCCCCTACCTGCACCTCTTCCTCTACCTGTACCTCTTCCTGTACCTCTTCCTCTACCTGTACCTGTACCTCACGCTCTGGAATGTCTGGGAGACCGTAAGCTAATGACTCTGTGGGACTAATGAGGTACCTCTTGTCATCAAAAGCTGACAGACCGCGCTTAGTTGTTTTACACGTGCATATCTGTCCATTAACATTACGAATGGATCGGGATACAAAATTAAAAGTTGTATTTGTCTCTAATGTGTTCTGAAAAGATGCATGTGTTATTTTCTTTTGTTGGTGATAAGGAATCCCTTTACATTTACATAAATGTTCATTATCAAGGGTTAGGAGAGAGTAAGTTTTAGGCTTGAGTGCAATTAATTCAGTTATGATTTTCTGCTTTACTTCTGACTTGAGGAGTCCTAGTTCACCTTTGCGAGTAGCAGAATACATGGGATGATCTTTGTCAAAATTACTGAAATCCATATAATCTACTAGAGGAGCTTTTGTCATTTCTTGGAAAGCATCTTTACAGGTCAGAGTAAATATAAATGAGTCTGTATCCGTATAAATTAGTCTAGCTCTCTCCCCATAATGGGCTTTAACTACATTATACCAGAACTCGTATAAACGCCTCTTGGCTATCTGCAAGATCTGATAACCCATGTAAGAAGGAGTGGTAACTTTAAGGATGTCTTTCATTACTGTACAGAGAACCCTATCTTGACCTAAAGAGACAGCTCGTTTATACAAAGGGTTTCTTGCATGAGTTAAGAATGAATGTTTTGTCGTTACTAGATGGTGAGTATTAGCATATCGAGATATATTTGTCATTGATTTCCCGTACAGACTATTACTTATGAGTTTAAAAGCTTTTCCTTTAACTTTACAGGTGGTATTGGCTTGTTCTCGAATGTTGGTTGAAATAAAATCTTTTAAATAGGGAGCCTGATTAAATTCATAGATTGTTTTTACTCGTTCAACTTCTAGTCCAAGTTTTAATAGCAATTGCAGGAAATCAAGGCTTACTAAGTAGTCGTTTTGGGGCAAGTGGGATGCAATTAACTTAGTATTTTTAGGTGGGAGCTTACGTTTTTCATCATTAAGGGTTTTCTTACTGTACTCTGACAAAAACTCCTCCGTTATATTAGTATGAGACAGTACAAGGGGCAGATCATCAGTATACCTGGCTACCTCGGGAGATACATGTTTTGTATCGCATAAAATCCAATAGCCTTTGTCTTGATTACAGGGGATATGTTGTAACCCTTGCCCTAATAAGGTATCCCGCTCAAGGTCAGTTAATTGTCTAATCCCTCCCTGGGGAAGTACCTCAGCCATGCACGCTGCATATAAGCTGTTAAAGTCGAGGTACAAAATGTGAGTATCGTCATCAGAGCTAGGGTTAGATGTAGTGTGCTCGTTAACAGCCTGTGTAAATTGTCTAATGGAAGATGTGAACCCTCCTCTAAGATTCCTTCTCAACAAATCATATATATTCTGATCATACACATAGTCAAGTACAACTTTTGATTTAAATAAGAACGCATCCCAAGCATAACTAGGAAGTGATACATAGAAAACAATATCTAGTTCATAAATTTCTTTCAGTGATGTTCGCCAAAGTGTAAATATATCAACTAGCATTCCCACGTCAACTTTTAAATATAACATGAGGTAATCCTTGATGTTTGTACAGTTCCCTAAATTAAATACTTTAAGAGCATTGTCATAATCTTCTTCAGACAGTGGAGAGTCATGTAAAACATTGTAAAACTTATCTCGCGAAGGGAGCTGAGGTTCGTCTAACACGTCCATGGAAGAAATATAATCATAACATAGGCTTTGTTTACCTTTAATTAACAGAGCTTTAGCTTCATCGGATACGCCATTTAGTATGTGTTCAGTGTACTTGGTGGGTTTCTTACCGGCAACGTGCTCGCTTGCTAAGGTTCCTAATGACCCATTAAGGAGAGCTAGGCTATCTAGGAATTTAAGTTTACCTATGATGACTTGCATAAATTTCAATCCTTCCTTGGTTAGAATTTCTACATCGCGGTGAGGATTTTTGGACAGTTCTTTAAGTATAATTCCCAGATCATAGGCAGCATTATGGGAAAATGTGGTCAAGTATCTACGAGCATTTTTACATTGTAAATTACAACGAGCACAATAAGCACCTAAGTAATTATTTTCCTGAATAGCATGATTATGATGTCTATGTTTATCTTTCTTATCCTTGAAAGTTTGATGACACAATTGACACGTATTTTGTCTTTGAAACATTCTTTCCTGTTCTCTAGACAAGTTCTTAGGGAAGTTGGGGAGCTGAGCATGAATAGCTTTCCATGAGGCTTCTAGCTTGGTAATAAAATGATTGACCGCGTCTGGGCCTACGTATGAATACGTTTCTACGACATTGAATTCCCTGTCTAAAATCATGTAAGCATAAGCAATTGCTTTATGCTTACATTCCACCATGCCTCTAGGATTTTGACGGTCTAATAGACATTCAAAATCGTAATAGGCGGTGTGAGTTGGGCTATAGGTCCTACCGTAATTTTTAAAACTGATTTTATCACTAGGATTATAGAACGAAAATACTTGAGATACAGTGCATGACTCTTCGTGAGCTTGAATTTCATCTAAGGGAGCATGCAAAAGACATATTTTGCAGAATTTATGAGTGTCAGGAATTTTATACCGATTATGGTTAATATTCTTTACAAATTTATCAAAATCCTTGATCAGACAGAGATGCTTACCTTCTAATAACAACAAAGGGACTTTATCGGCATACTTTTCCTGGCTTTTCCTAGCTAAACTAAGATAGTATCTGTTACTTTCATGAGTTATTGTATAAATATAAATAGAAATTTTGTTAAGCTTCTCTATTTTCTTAAGGTTATCAAATGATACGGGGAATCTGATTTCATCTGCCCATACTACGAATCTTCTACACCATCGAAGGCTTTTGTAATGATGTCTAACGTTTTTTATAGTCCTGCCCAATGCTAAGTTTTTATACGCTGCAATGCACTGTAACAAACACTCATCTCCTTCACTTTCAGGGTTAAATACTGATTCTTTACCCCTTAATTTTGCAGGATATGGTACGTAAGATCCAAGGTGCATAGGGTGGCGAATATATGAAAAATTAATGGCAAAGCCTGACATGGAATGAATTCCTACACTTGAGGATTGGACATTTTTTAGGCATTCGTCAATTTTAGCAGACATTTCGTCAACCCATGAATTTACGAGAACTTCCACCTCTTCCTGTGTAACAGTCTGAGTTTCTCCTCTAATTGAAAATACTTCATCTAATATTTCATATTGATCGTCGGCATGATTAAGTTTTTGCAAAATTAGGCTTACATCAGGGTAAATGTGAAATGAGGGAGGGAATTCTTCCTGTATTTGTCTGAACTGATTGTCTATATATTGTATAAAAAATTCCCTATACCTATTTAT